>NC_029793.2:4258458-4259497 GCF_000816755.2 Arachis ipaensis | reverse complement strand
AGGTGGTGTGGTATTACGACTTCTAAAATAGAATGAGTACATATAATAGCAGAAGAATTATAATATGCTAGGAGCCTTGAAGAATAGGGGAAATAAAAATCGCGAGATAAAAGCGCAACGCTCAAGGAACGAGTTAACTTGCGTTCTAAGAAAACCATAACTATCAAGCATAAGATAACAGAAGTAGGAATAGAGTGCCAAAGATACAAAATAACAAGCTCCTGACTCAGCCTGCGAAGTCAAGAATGGCCGGAGAATATTTACACATATATACATACATATCCAAAACCCAAAAGTACATATACACAATCCTACCTCTCCATAAACCTCTAAGAGGATCAAAAAGAATAAGTCATGCGGAGAGAAAGCTAAGTACATATATATACATCATAGCATAACAAAATATCCCAGTAACCACTCCGCTTCAAGAGTCCAGATGCCTAACGAGATGCCTCTCGACCTGCATCTGAAAAACAACAACATAGTATGGAATGAGAACCGGAGGTTCTCAGTATGGTAAAGGTGCCACACATATAATATATAAGGTCCTGAGAATGCCAGAGGCAATCCTAGAACGCCGACACTCAGATTATAGAGCTTAAAGTATTAAACAGAAGCCATAAAAGGTGGTTTACTAAGGATATTTAGACCTAACTTAACTTAACCTTAAATCTAAATCCCAGTTTGCCATTCCTCCATACCTCCAACTCCATCATGCATTTCACAGACAGATAGACAAATAAAGGCAAACACAAGAAGGTTACAACTACTGCAGATAACAAATACACATTTAGCATGGCAAATACAGATAGGCACACCCAATTAGAGCACAAGCAAGTAATTCAAGTAATATGCATATGATGCATGCCTGTCCTATGGCTGATGAGGCTCATCTGTCGGTTATCCAGCCAACCCGACAAGTCTGAATTGTACTTAGACTGTCCCCCGACGTGCATCCCCAAGAGTCTATGCATAGTTTTTTCTCAAATAATCAATAATACTCAATGGGGGTAACATTCCCGGGAATTTATATAGTGCC
>NC_029793.2:4248587-4258203 GCF_000816755.2 Arachis ipaensis | reverse complement strand
ATCATCATAACAATCACCACAATAAATCTACCTCATATCAATAATTAAACTCATACAATATTCAAATCCAACAACCAAAATTCAACTAAGAGTCATAGTTCACAAATCCTAAACTTTTAACACAACATACCTCAAATCAATAATTCATCGAATCGTTAATTAATCAACAAGCACCAAACCAACCATGTTCATCAACAATAACATTCAACTATAATTCTCTCCAAATTAACATAACAACATTCACCATCTAAAATTAATAACTAATTATCCAATAAACTTCAACCAATTATATTCATCGACAAATTACTAAATATTAAATATACACCTGCATTCCAACTTATCCTATGGTCATCTAGCCTAAGTTTTCACAGAATATTATATATTAAATGCAAGAAACCTAAACCATACCTTAGCCGATTCCCAAGTATTATTCCAAGAAAATTTTCCTAAAAGAACACAGCCCTCAAAACCTCAACTAATCTGCTTCCTCCAAGTTCCAGTATTCACAATTTCAAGCTCCAATTATTTATTTTCAACCTAATACACATTCATAACACATACATACCCAATTTAATACTCAAAGCTTAAATTTAATGAAATTAAAATAAAATTATCGTATCCTCACCTTACCCAAGCTTCACATAAGCAAGAGTGAACGTTTTTCTCAAGCTAATTGGATCCTAAAACATCAGAAATCAAAGAAATTCAACATTCCCACTTAAAATTCGAAAATTGGGGGAAAAGAGGCTGAGAGTGATTAAACAAGTTACCAGTGAAATTGTTCTGGTAGAAATGTAGAGCTCGACGCGGTGGACGCGTGGCCGCAAACGGTGCGGCGATTGGAGCTCGGACGGAGAAGTTACGGGGATCGGAAATTTATGTGAGGGTTACGGGAATGTTTCTCGTCCTTCCCTCCCCTGGAAGCTTTCTTTTCTGTTGGAATGATGGGGACGAAGGGCTTGGGTTCACTTAAAAGGGCTGGTCCGGTTGGACCGATAGCCCGGTTCGGGTCCGGTTCAACCGGTTCGGTCCTTTCGGTCCAATTTTGGACCGTTTTCTTCGAAATTAGTGTCAAAATTCTCGTTTCAATGAGCTCTACCCTAATTTAATATAATATTCACATTTTTAATCCTCCTTATTAAAAACTAATTTATTGACTAATTATCTACTAATTTAATCGGGGTTTACATTCTACCCACCTAACAAAGAATTTTGCCCTCAAAATTCAAATCTAGTTACCTGAAAAGAGATGTGGATAGTCCTTTCGCATATCTGATTCGAGCTCCCAGGTATGTTCCTCGATACCAACTCGACTCCAAGCTACTTTTACCAATGATACTTCCCTTCCTCGTAATCGTTTAACGCTGGTGTCATCAATTATTACCGGAATTACCGGAAGTGTTAGATCTTCTCTTACTTGGATTGGTTCTGGTTCCAGAACATGACTTGCGTCAGGAGTATACTTTCGAAGCTGTGATACATGAAATACATCGTGCAAATTCGAAAGATACAGCGGTAAGGCAATTCTATAAGCTACTGGTCCAATTCTCTTCAGAATCTCAAACGGTCCAATATAACGGGGATTCAATTTCTTGGTCTTAATAGCTCTTCCCACTCCAGTGGTTGGTGTAACTTTCAAAAAGACATGTTCTCCTTCTTCAAATTCCAAAGGCTTTCGCCTCTGGTAGAAAGAAAAGTCTATGTCTTCTCAAATTTTGAGATCGAGAAATCAAGCGGAATATATCTTCTGACTGTACACACGTGCAAAATATCTTTTAAGATGGAGTCAGATATAGTACATTTGGTCGATGATCGTAAAATTCTGGATAATTATTTTAATTTGCTTGCTCATGCTGATCTATTGAAACAAACAAATGAACGATTCTACTTATTTCGTACGTAATTAATTTATGTTAACCCACACAAAATTATTTTCCTTTTGATTTTAAGTTTTGCCAAAAAATTGTATAATAGCATCATTTTATCGATAACAAAAATTTTAACCGTTTATTTATGAAAATATTTGAAATTGTATTGTGACTTTTTTAAAGGTATATCCTTTTATTAATATACTATTGTTAGTTTTATTGTTTAATATAAAATAAATCAGTAAATTCTTTTTATTTTATACACATTCGAAGTTATAATTTCTTATATTATTCACTCATTTGTCCTTAATTTGGTACTTTTAATTCAATTTTTTTGTTCAATTAGATGTTATTAGATTCTTGACTAGAAAAGAAAAACTCATATCATGGTCAAAAATAGAGAGAAGTGGCCAGTACATTGTGATTGATCTTCATGATTTGCAGTATGTAAAATTTTAATATGAATATTTCTTTAGGTTATAATTATGTGTTGTGGTGCAAATTTTTTTTCTTTATATATTACTACTTACTCCTTTAATTATCGCTTTCATTCAAAAATGAGAAAAAAATAAGATATACACTATGAGATCAATTTACAATCCAATTACTTGATCATCTATGTGATCACCAAGCAACCGAATACATAATTTATTCTCTAATTTATAAAATTTAACAAAGACATTGGTAAACATATTGGTTTCGCATTTATTTATATATTTTATTTATTTATGTTATATTTGTAATTATATTATATCTATTTTTATTAATATATTTTTTTTAAATATCATTAGTGTTAGCACATTGTGTATTAAATAAATTAAATGATAGAAACACGTAACTATTTTCTTTTTCAGTCAAGATTAAGTAAAATACTGTAATTTAGACTTGCAATATCAACATATTAATAGTAAAATGAAGAAAAAAATGTAATATTATATAAAAAAATGTTTAAATCATAATTATAATTTATGATTGAAATCATAATTTAAATATTTTAAACGGGATAATTTCATTTAGAGAATTCATAATTCAAACATCATTTTTATACACTTAATAGCTATATTCGAGTTAATACATTTAATACTATATTTAAAAAAAGCGAACAATGCATATCTTATTATTTATTTATTAATTAAATTATTACAATTCAAATTAATTTTAATAGAATAATTTAAAATTATAATTTCAGTTTTATCACGTGCATGGCACGGGTTATTACACTTGTAGGAAGTTAAAAATCAGTTATCACTGTATTGTAGTAATTGTTCATTTCTGTGCGCCTGTTAGCGCACAACCTATATACATCATGTGTCTTCCTCACAAATTATTTGTACGTTTCAATTTGTTTCTCTGTCCGTGACCTTAACCACTTGGTGAAATGCCGCCAAGCATAAAGTCATACAGATGTTATCTTCATCCTAGAATATATTAACTTAGCGAAATGTTTTTTTATTATACTCTATGTTCATTTGAATTGTTTGAATTATTTTTATATATGTTAGAAACAAGAGAGAAATATGAGAAAAGTGTTTCTGTGTATTATTCAAATTGATCAAAAGTACAATGTATAAGGGGTATATATAAGTGCCAGAAGAATCAAAGTAATAAAGGTATAAAATTCTACAATTAATATACAGATATGTCATATAAATATAAACGATACTAATTGATCTAAAATGATTCTAATGATTCTCTAACATCCCCCCTCAAACTCAAGTGGGAGCTAAGGATATCATCTTGAGTTTGGATAACAAAGTCCGGAAACGAGTCGGGTGATGAGCTTTCGTGAAGATATCAGCAGTCTGATCTAGTGTACCAACAGCAATCAGACGAACAGCATCAATAAGGATATGTTGCCGAACAAAATGACAATCAATATCAATGTGTTTGGTGCATTCATGAAAGACATCATTATGGCTACGATTCTATCAATAGTATTACCTATGGTATATACGAAATTTTTACTCTATATTATTTGACAATTATTTATTTATTTAATATTATATCTTTTTTCTCTTCTTTAACTACTTAGATAATATATATACTGAGCAAGTATCTCCATTAAATTAATCATAAAGGTTAATAAAATGTAACGACATAATTTTTACCTAAGTGTAGTAAGTATCTCTGTTGAAAATATTACCTAATTATTGTCGTATACAATTAGTGTGTGTGTATATATACATTGAGTAATAGTGATATTTTATAATTATTTATCATTTACAGAATTTATAATTCAGACATAATTTTTCTTCTGTTTTTTATTTTTCATACCTAATGGCTACTAACTACGATTCTATCAATAGTATTACCTATGGTATATTATGTGATGAAAAAGTTTAGAAAATAAAAGTAATAATTAAAAAGTTATGGAAAGTCACATCTAAATTTGATAAGAGCAAGACGGCTTACATATAAATGGTTCTAATGGATGATAATATTAGTTGATTATTTTTCATGATTATTTCAAGTGATATTAGGTCCAATTTATAAATATTTTTAATAGCTTTATAAGTGCTAATAGCTTTTATATTTAATTTGTTTTACATTGTGATAAAATTCATTGTTCAATCAAGAGTTATTTGACAAAGATATTTGAGAATGAACTGATCAAAAGGAGGGTCTATGTCGTCTCAAATGTTATGATTGAGGAATCAAGAGGAATTTATCTCCAACTGTACAGTGTGTAGAATAACTTTTAAGAAGGAGTCCTGTATAGCAAATACGATCGATGATTGTAAAATTTCTAACAATCATTTCGATGTTCTTACTCATACAATGCTGATATATTGAAACAAACAAATAAACAATCTATTCATATGCAAAATTTTTTATCTTTTTTCATGATATATTACTACTTATTTCTCTTAATTCCCGTTTTTATTTAGAAATGAGGAAAAATAAGGTACACACTGTGGGATCAATTTGCAACCCAAATACTTAATTATCTACATGATCACCAAGCAACCGAATACATATTTATTCTCTAATTTGCAAAACTTAACACATGCATTGGTATGCATATTGGTTTGACATTTTATTTAATATATTTGTTTATGTTATATCTATAATCATATTATATCTATTTTTACGTATATATCTTTTAAAAAAAAATACTCTTAGTATTAGCATATGGTGTATTAAATAAATATAGGTATATCCTTTTATTAATATATTGTTAATTTTATCGTTTGGTATAAAATAAATTGATAAAATCTCTTTAATTTATAAGCAATTTATTATATTATTCATTTATTTGTCTTTAATTTAATACTTTTAATTCAATTTTTTTAATTAGATGTTATTGGACTCTTGACCGAAAAAGAATAGCTTATATCATGATCAAAAAAGGGAGAAGTGGTCATTACATTATGGTTGATCTTCATAATTTGCAGGATGTAAAATTTTAATATTTCACAACGAGATTTTGTTTTGTAATAATTATCTATTCATATGCAAAATCTTTTATCTTTTTTCATGATATATTACTACTTATTTTTCTTAATTTCCACTTTTATTTAGAAATGAAAAAAAAAATAAGATACACACTGTGAGATTAATTTGCAACCCAAATATTCAATTATTTACCAAATAATCGAATACATACTTATTCTCTAATTTCCAAAACTTAACAAATGCATTGATAAGTATATTAGTTTAACCTTTTATTTAATATATTTGTTTATCTTATATTTGTAATCATATTATATCTATTATTATGTATATTTTTTTGAAAAATATTCTTAGTATTAGCACATGGTGTATTAAATAAATATTTTAAAATTAACTGTAACATATGATAAAAATAAAAATTAAACTAAATAGATATTACAAATACAAATACAGGCACAACTCATTTAATTGAGTTTCAAATACAATCACAATAAAAAAACTTATTAACCCACCTATTTAACTACCTCGTCTATTTTCATAAATCTACCTAACAATTCCCCTCTTCTCCTGACCAAGATCGTGAAACTCATCATAATTGGAGTCTAACTGTTGCCTGTTATAACAAAGCCCACAAATAACCTTAAATCTAAATAAGTGAATAAACCTAGCGATCATTTAATGGCATAAAAAACAAATCCGTTGAGTCATGCTTGTCATGGACTCATGGCCGCGCACCCGTCGCGTCGTCACATGCTCACTATTAAAGTTGATATACTTAATACCAAATTAAAAAAAATGAACAACACATGATATGTTATTTTTTTATTAATAAAATAATTATAATTTAAATTAATTTTAACAAAATAATTTAAAATTTTAATTTTAATTTTATCACGTTCATAACATGGGTTATTACACTTGTTTTGCCCTAAAATGATGAAAGCTTTTGTAATTTGTATATTTTTGTTTTTCCTTCTCTTTTTATTCATTAAGGAGTTTATTTGCTAGGTAATAAATCAATTATTTGATATGTACTTAAAATTAGCAATCATCATTATTCATTAGTATGAAAACATAAAAAGAAAATTTGAATAACCACGTAATTAATATTTGTAACTAAATGAATCAAATCCAATATTTCTGTTTTACTTTTTCACTCATGCGTTCCGAGTACTGGCTGCTCTTTCTTTTTTTTCTTTTAATCCTTCTTCTTCTACGCCTTCTTCTTCTCCTCCTCCTTCTTTTGCATCTATTTTCATTTTCTCCTTTTTCTTTTTTTCCTCCTTCTGCGTCACCGTCGCTGTTCGTCGCTCCGCCGTCGACCTTCACTGCCTCCGTTTAACGCCCTCTGTTGCGCTTCCGTTTCCCGTTCTTGTTTCCCTCCATCGCTTCTCTCACTTCCATTCTCCCTCTTTCACGGTTTCACCCTCTGCTTCTAGTCAGCTCTCTCTCTATTCAATTCTCCATTGGCGGTAATTTCTTTCTCCATTTATCGAAACGCATTATATTGAATTGAATTATCTAAAGGATTATGAGTAACTAAGCTTCGTGTTTAGGGGAAAATGGTTTCTTTGATTTATCAATGTTTGAGTGTGATTCTAGGTTTAGGAGGTGACACATATAGCTGCAACCATTCGAGAATGTATGTCTATTGAGGACATGTGACATAGTGTATGAAGCAATTTGAGGGCATGGAAATTGTATTTGAAATGGCAATGCAATTGATGATTTGTGGATATCATCATTTCCTCTTTTTAAGTGGTTTTCAATTTGTCATTTCAATTCCTATGCTCGGTTCCACTAGATATATAGTTTAATTCACGGCAATGTCAGAATCTGATGAGTGATGAGCTTGCTTTATTTTTTTTAAAGGGCTAAAAGGATTTCTTAGAATTACTTGTTTGATTTTTGCCCTAAAGTTTTTAATGCAGCTTGTTTTTATGTAGACGTTGATTTTCTGTATTCTAATATTTTATGATAGTGCAACGCTGCAAACTTGAGTTTTGTTTGGTTATAATCTGATGTTTGGAGGTTGTTTGATTATAATTGATTCTTAAACTTTAACAATATATGATTAAATGTCTTTGTAAAATTCTGATTAGCTATGTAATTTTGTATTCTACGGGAGTACGGGACTGTGATATTAGGTATAGCTATTCTAATTTTTTTTTTTCTCTTTGCTTGATGTGTATGTATATGGCAGGAATTCCAACCTTGCTCGCTGTTGTTATTCTTGAAAACCAATTTGAAGCAAGCCTAAACTTGAAGGCTGATTTTGTCTATATACATTTCTGTTACCATTTGCATCAATGGATAGGTTCTCCATAGATGAGGTAATGTCCCTTTTCACTTTGTATTGAGGAGTTTTATCTTCCATAGCAGACTATTAAATTACATGGGCCTCCCATGAGTCATTAGATAGAAAACCATTCATGTTCCCAATAGCCGCACCTAGTGGGATAAGGCTTTGTTGTTGTATGTTCCCCAATATGGGTGGTCCTATGCATTGTTTTCATGCTTTAAGCCCAAACAGGCTCTTGTGAAAAAGGGGTGTATTAATATAAAACTTCATGATTTCATAACATGAGGTTATGTGATATTACATATTTACATGACACTACTTGATTAGTCATGTTTATAGCGGAGACTAGTGTCACGTTATATAAAATCTAAAGGTATTGAGTATCATGTAACCTAAATTTCAGTTGAGGTCAATGTATATTCTTACGAATGGAGAGTTGTCGGGTGTAATGTCACCAATTCTTATTGGAGTTCAGTATAATTTACCCTTTGAATTATGGATGTGTTATCTGTTATGTACGGTCATTTCTTATTTTAAAAGATATGATGCATTATTTGAATGTTTTGTGTTCCACTTTATATTGGTGCTGTTAGCTGCGTTTTGCTTATATTGACTAAACCATGCCCTCTTCCTCTATTATGTTCCTGTGGCCACTGATGCATAGGTCAATGAATTGGAGAGAATATATAAGGAGATGGGAGAAAAATCAGTTGACCAGAATTTCTGCAAGTCGGTTGCCATAAGTTTTAGGTGATTAATTACAGTCTTGTATTAACTACAGGAATAAATAAAGAGGAATTTGTGCTACGTTTACCACTTTACTTGATATTTCATAATTGAGCTGTTTTTATGTTGCAGTTCCTCATCAAGACGTGCTGGTAAAGCTTCTTTAACTTGGGAACAGGTTGTTACAGTTGCTTTACCATTTATACATGTTTTGGAATTCATGCAGAGGATGTTATAAATGATGAATTTGTTGCATTGGGGTTTAGGTGCGGCATTGGTTTCAAAATAAACTGAAAGAGTCAGAGACTAATGTTGCTTCCACTACCAGTTCAATGAACCTATATATCGATCTTTCGGAAGCATCCGTGTTAAGAAATGGGCAGAAAAGCTCCTCAAATGCAAAAGGTTTTCACTTAAATTCATTATGTTCTTAAAGTCGTATATGTGAAGCCTAAAAATTCTTATCATGCTATCATTTCTTTAGGAAACAAAGGATTCACCTGATTTGTGTTGCTCTTAGCTCCTCCAATTACCAAAGCTTAAAAAAGTTAGGAACAATAATGGTATTTACATGTTATTATTTTGTATTACAACCTGTCAGTTAAATAATAATATTAAGAATCTGCTGTGGTTATTTGTTTCTTTTGATATCAATAAGGGTTTTTAGTATTTACACTTTCCAGTTTCTATATTACATTGAACTTCCTATTGTTTTGCCTCATATCAAGTTACAGTGCTAAAGTATTTTTTCTGAATAGTACTTTGATCAGATCTCTCCCTGCTAAATTCTGACTCTTGATTTCTATTAATGTGAAATGAAATCACTGAACAATTGTGCACATTGTAAGGTGATGTCATTCATGTGAAGCTTTGTTGAGACAGATTTAAGGAACAACTATAGAAATTAATACTAAACAGGACAACATAAGTTCTATAAAGTTTCTTTTTTCAATTAACTTCAGCAAGGATAGGATCCAGTGACAACCTAAATGGACAAGTGATGATTAACAGAGTTATGCCCTATATTCAGTCATTATACGTTTCTCAATTCAACTAGAATTTATGATTATAATGTCAGGCAAACGAGCAGAAGATATCTCAGAGTTGACATTTGAGGCAAGGTCTTCAAAAGATGTTGCATGGTGAGGAATGACCTTCTAATTGATATGCATGTCTTGTCTTGTGTTTAACTATCTGTAATGTGTGTGGCATTGTTATGCATTTTGGATCATAAGAGAATTGTAAGGTGTGGGTGAATTTTGTTTTGGAATTCTATTAGAGCACGATCCAATATGAGTCTGTCTTTCTCCCCCTCTCCTAAAACTCA
>NC_029793.2:4239625-4248365 GCF_000816755.2 Arachis ipaensis | reverse complement strand
TCTCTTTCCTTCATAAAATGGGTTTTTTATTGTCTCGTCAGTTTGTTTTCTGATATCTTTGATTTCTTAATTACAGGCATGATGTTGCATCATTCCTTAACTATAGAGTTTTGAGCACAGGCGAACTTGTAAGATTCTGCTATATGTTTATGTATTTTTCATCTTTAGGAACTGAGACGCATTATTTAAAAGTTGTAATTGAGAGAGGAGTGATAGTTCCTTTCACACCTGCAATAATTGCCTTCTTTTACTCGAAAATATCTATCAACTTTTAAGTGGGAGGTACACGGATGTGTTTCCTTCCATTAAATTAACTAACGAGTAAACTGAAATTTACCTTGGTTTTAGTCAGTGTGTGCTCCAATAGTATCTTTCGAACAACTTGTGCATAACAACAGGCTATTTTTGTTTGGGTTATTTTTTTCACTGGAAAAAGGGATGCAAAAGTCAGAAAATGATCTATGCAAATTTTGTTTGTATACATATGTCATATGTGAAGTAGGGAAAAATTGCAAGTTATATCCTGCTGTCTTCTGATAGCTCTACTAGCTTATGTGTGCAATTTAATTGGATTTTGCGGATTTTAACCTATTAAAGTTAATGGATCTTGCTACGTACATTTAAGGAAGTGCGTATTCGATATGCCGGATTTGGTAAGGAGCAGGATGAGTGGATTAATGTAAAAGAGGGGGTGCGTGAGAGATCCATCCCTTTAGAACCTTCAGAGTGTCACAAGGTCAACGATGGAGATCTTATACTGTGTTTCCTGGTAAGTGGAACTATAGCTATTTCATTCTATTTCAAGCTAAGGTTAACTCTAAACATAGGTCATTTCAATTTTGATCCATCCAGAATTTTGCGTTGGTTTTGGTCTCTCTCTCTCTAGCCCCGACCATTCAAAATTGTAGTCTTTATAAATACTTCACAATATCTATGTAATGAATGCAAGTTTGTTCTGGTCAATATACATGTTTTCAAACCTTATTTTGATCCTTATAAACATGATAACATCAGATCTAGAGAGCAGGACTAAGAACCTATCAATAGAAGAAAAGAGAGACCAAATTCAAAAGAAAATTCTAGAGGTGATAAAATCAAAGTTACTTATATTTATATGGACTATAAACATATTTACATCTTCAATTTATCTTATGCAATTTGCTTGTGACATGATTGAATTGTTGCTAAGTCATTGTTTGTGTACAGACATCAAAACTCATCTATAAGTTCTCTCTTTGGCATTTGTTTGTTCTGTTTCTTCTTCCTCACAGGAAAAAGATGATTATGCGCTCTATGTTGATGCTCGTGTTGTCAGAGTCCTCAGAAGGCTCCATGGTCCTACAGACTGTAGGTGTATCTTCATTGTTCGTTATGTTCATGATAAAACTGAGGTAACTTCAATTTTTCTTTTTTCAATGCTATTCTCAAAACTCTCCCATATCACAAGCAGTCATGCTGTCAATCTTGAAATGTGTTTGTACACAATTTATCCAATCAAAATCAAAGGAATTGTCAACATGATTTATTCTTTCGGTAAATTACATTCACTTCTCCCGTGGTTAAGCATGTTACACACGACACTTTTTCATTTGTAAAACGATACGCCAACTTAAAACTGACATTTAAATTATGCGAAACTTGAAACATTTGTATTTTTTAAAATGTGACACTAACATTTCTTATAAATATGAGGTTAGCATAGGCATGAAAAATCGAGGGGTGCCGTGTGTAATAGTTTATCATGATTCATGGTATGTCAAGTCCCATAATTTCTATTGGATGACATCATGGGTGCATGAAAACTAATCTTGTCGAATTTTGCTTCATATGGTGGTTGAATCCTTCTATTTTACATGTGACAGGAAGGAGTTTCGTGGAACAGGTTATGCTGTAGACCTACACAAGAGGAACATGTCCCTGAAGAAATCCCCCTAAATCCCCTAGAGGACCTATGGGGATGAATAAGAGCCAAATTTTATTGTGTTTCCCTTTCTTCCTTTCTTTCTTTATGATGGTAATATTGTTATGTTATATCCAAGGATGTTGTTTGAATATTTTTAAAATATTATTTGGTTAGCATCAACAAATTTTGGATAGAGAAATTATAAGTGATCAATAATATTATGGGTGGCTTAGGCCAAGCAAAAAAGATAAACTTCGTGTCTAAGCTACTTATGATTACAATTTTAAAGAGCAGACCAAATCTAATGCTATTTAATTACAACAGAAAAGGATGATCAATCACATGGATGTGTAGCATCTAGCATATGAAACATTTTCCGGCATATATGGTAGGAACATATGCAATGTCTGCGTTGTCCTTTTTTGTTCCGAATTCCCATTGATTAGTGCTTGAATACTTGTACTAAGCGTGGAGGTAACAGTGTAGCCCATTTTCTAGACAACTTTGCACAATCATAATTGTTTGGCGAAGAAAACGTCACACCATTGGTGGACACACATGTCTATTATTATTGCAAGATGTTATTATCAGAATAAAGGTGTGTCTTCCGTGTCCCAAATCTATCCCCATCATATATATAGGTAAATTATTACAGCCATGTTTTTTTTAGAGTATAAAACTATTTTAGTATCTAGTTTGATATTTAGTGCTATAAACAATGTAACAAATATTTCTGCTCAATTAAAAAGAATCTTATTAGAGTTTACTTTTGATACATTGTAAATTCAGAACAATTTCACACATGCATCTAATAACGAATTACCTAGTTAGCAAAAAGTAACTACTATTTTCATTGATTACGTAAAATTATATAAAATATTTTACACTATCACTACATCAAAATACTCTTACGTTTTCTTTTACCTCTCTCTTTCTCTCTATATATATAATTTAACTGTATAATTCTTGCACAATAATATATTAAATTAAAATTAATTGATATTCGTAGAAACACAGCCGTCCCAATATTAAAATGAAAATAATTTATGAACAATTTTTGGTTTCCAAACACGCCTATTAATAGCTTTACTATTATATATCGATCTCGTGATCAAACTTGGAGTGGAAATATGGAATAACCATGAACCTATATAAACATGTCCTTAACAGGGTAAGTAAAATCACATTAAAGGGGAAGAAAAACAGGTGACTCCTTTGCATAACATTAACTGATATTTTGACATGAACCAATTTACCACCCCAATGGCAACTTTCAGATATTACTTTTAACCCAAGATAATGTGCTACCTACAAACAATGTTAAGCCCTTTTTCGTGTCGCCATCAAAATTTCTCGGAGCCTGCACTGCGCCATCATCAATCGTGTCACTTCACATATCTTCACCGTGTTCGAGTTGGGGCGTGGTAGCAGAACAGCCATAATCACCAGAACCACAACTGACACATGCAGGGTCAAGAAACTGTACGTCCATAGCATATAGAAGCAATGTAGAGGTTCTTCCCCCACTTCTCCTGTAAGAAACCAATTATAGAAGTTGAATCAGAGACTGCAACGAAAAGTAATGGCGTAGCGGCACAGGCACAGTACGGCCGTGAGGATAATAACATAGGTTCTAGTAATGGAGAGAGAGCACGAATGAAAGTATAATCCACCTTGACATGCGTACTCGGAAAGGCAGAAGTCCGAAGTGTTTCCTGAGTTTCATCCACAGGCTTCTTCCTGGGCACACTCAGGACAAAAGCCGCTTGGTCCCATGTTGCGGCAGTCGAGGTGATTCGGTATCCACAATCCCACCGCTTGTGAATCCCTTCACTAGGGTACAGGAAATCTAGCTCAACCACCTGAAACCCCGGAGACGAATATAAAGGTCGGTTAATCACGCTAAGAAGTTGCATTATCAACTGAATTACCGGTATGCAAAGCTGAAAATCAAATGGTGACCTGGTCTGAAAATCCTGCACCACGAGACATGACTACTCCCCATCTGTTCAATGAAGTAGCCATTGAAGTGACATAAAATCCCTCCCTCCATTTTTTGTTGATCCACTTGAAAGGAAACGAATCACTAACTTTGTATGATTGCTGCAGATACTGTGTGCCTGGAAATCCATGATCTTTGTTAGCAGAAAACTAAATTGAAAATTGCCAACACATCAGCAACTACACTTGTTTGAGGAACTAACCCTTAGACATCACTACTAGCGAGCTTCCATTTGCAGCTCCGGCAATTGCGCTGATATAGTAATTTTTTTCCCACTGCTCCATGATCCATTCCTTAAAACACACCAAGACGGTTAATTTCTCTTTATTAAGCATGTGTTGCTTAAAGCAATAAACATTAACAGTTCTAAAAGCATGCATATACGATGCTAAACCGAAAATTCTAAGAATTCACAAGAAGAATTTAAAGCAACATATTGAAAGTTACCTTATGGAGAAAGTAATAGGAAAGTTCATACACTTGGGAAGTGAAACCTGTTCCTGCATCCATTATTAAGGCCCACAGGTTCTGACATGAAGCAACACTGCTAATATATAAACCATCCTCGTTTCCTTTCTCAATGTGCTGGGATAGCCTTTGATCAGACACATTGTAGTGATATCTGTAACACAAGGACAATCATTCCTTGTGCATCAAGTTCCATTCTAATAGGATAATTATCATCTAATTTATGTTATTTAAAAAGAGTCTGATTAAATCAAACATACAATTCAGCAAATACACACAAAAGGCGTGTCGGATTGATTAACTTAGATGACATGTGTCTTTGCCATCATCATAATCTTACAGATGGGGAAACAGATGCTCGCCACTGATTTTTATGCATAGAATCATACAAGGGAGACGACAAAATTTTCGGCATACTACTATATACCTTTGTTTCATAGGTCTACGAGCATTGTAAACGCTTATCCACTGAGTTGCTGGCAAACCCATACGATACTTCTTTTTTGGTTGTTCATCATCATCATCTTCCATTGCCTGCCGGCCTCTCTTGTGACCAATGAGCTTCAAGGGAAAAAAGATAGTAATATCAAGTCTATTAGATTATGAACTTTGGATGCATATAAAGCAACAAAAGGGTAAAAGAATAATAAAACCATTACCTTTTGTGCTCCTTCTGTATTAATTGGCCTGATATCTGGATTTGGACCAACAATTCCATCGAAGAAAGAAATGTATTTTGCATAGTTAGGTTCTTCATCGAACTTTAAGTTCACAACATGTTCAACAAATAGTTTAAAAGGCTGGGGGCAAAAGCAACATAAGCTGTCCGGAGGTGTTCCCATCTTCTTCTTGCAAACAAGAAATCCTTTGTTTTCTCCCTATGAAAAGGATGTCAAGGTCCATCATTACAAAGCTGGGCATTAGGATATGATATTAAGTTATTTAAAAACTGTCTAACCTGGAAACCCTGCCAAGGAAGACGACCTCGAAGAAGAAAAATCAGTGTATAAGCTAGAGATTCCAAATCATCCCTCCTGCTTCCAGTTCTCCCTAAATGGGCATTTGCACTAGCATAACGGACTGTGCCCCTGGAATAACATAAGAAACCAAGAAGGTATAGGTTAATATAAATACATAGAAACCTTTGACAATATGGCATTTCCAACAAAATCCAAAAGCAATTATCAATACCTGAAAACATCTGGCCTTTGGTCATATTCTACATGCAAACCCGTTGTACTGTCTCGCCATTTAGTAGCTGTTAAATGTGAGTAATAGATGAGTAAGTAAATTAGCTAACAAAATCATAAGGGAAAAGGCTTGGTTGTTATCATTGTATAATAGATGAGTAAGTAGTCAACAGTTACATCATACCCAAACCAAGATCGACAAGAAACAATTTCTTCTCATTAGGTGTCCCAGGAGGACCAAGCAGAAAATTTTCAGGCTTCACATCCCCATGCACATACCTGCCAATTAGCAGTCATATAGTTTAAGAAACACAATTTCAATTACTAACATGAATGACAGTAAAACAAGCGAAGCATAACATAAAGCATAGCAAAGCAATCGATCTAGCTTCTACAGAAGCTGCCTACCAAATTGTCGATTCATAAAATGAATAAATATACTAAAAACTAGGTTTACATAGATTGATAGGAATATGTTTAGGAAGGATGATAGACAGATTACCCTCGAGAGTGCATCTTCTCCAAGATGGATATTGCCTCGATGGCAATACATGCGACCATTTCAGTGGACATGCTGGAATACCAAAAAACACATTAGAATGGCAAATGAATCTCAAAAATACAATGGGAAACACGGTTTCACACGCATCAGGCAAATATTTTCCAAAGCACTTACCTGTGGGAGTTGTTATTCCAAACATCCCACAAGCTCGGACCCAGCATATCCATAACCTGAAAAAATGAATTCCTCAAGTCAAACAGACTCTTCATAAGAAAAAAAAAAAAAAAAAAGGCAAACATTGATGAGGGAAATATTGCAGCACCATTGAAAATTCAAAATTATAGAACAGAATGTAATAATTGAGAAAAAAAGCTCTAGAATACGACCCGAAAACATACCATAACATAATAGTCACCTTGCCTGCCCTTGTAATGTACTTGAGGCACACCATGACTGCCACCAAGAGTACTGCGCAAGCAGAGGGAAAAGATTGAAAAAGAAGCAAGGTACACAAACCGAGCCAAGAGAAAATACAGAGGTCAAAACTAGCACTCACTTGTACACTTGCCACTCGTATGGTGGTCCATAATTACATCCTTTACTACTTCTATGCTCAAATTTTAATGCAACCTGAGAACAAAAGTTTAAACTGTCATATCAAAAATTAAAATTACTTGCACAACTAAAAGTGAAAATACAACTTATCACCCAAGGTTGGTAGCATGCGCATACCTCTACAGCTCCAGGTCCAGTTCTCTCATTCAAATTTCCACCAGTAAGACGTCGACCAACATATACTTGACCAAACCCACCCTTTCCAAGTTTTCTTTCTAATTTATACAAAGGGGAACCACCTACTTGAATCTGTGCCATAGTGACAAAAAGATTAGTACACAGGTATCAATTAAACAAAAGTAGTCATCTATGTTTTTGCGGATAATTATTTAATTATTAGGCAACACCGTGTGGAGAAATTTAAAATAGAATGACGCATCAAGATAAGTAAAACAAAATTAAACAAAAGACAGTTCCCGTCCTCTGATGAACTAAGAAAACAAAAGAAAGGGAGAATTGAAGACCCTAACTGAGTGCAGAAACAACTGTTAGCAACCATCATTTCAATTTTTTTGTGACATCAGCACAGATAATTTCATTTTACAGTAACACAATTGCGATGCAGACTGTATGAATGCCTTATCGATTTGCGAAAACAAACTCAAGAAGCAAGCCACCATCATATGCAGATTCGTCAGTTTAAAAGACATCAAGACCGAACAAAGAGAATTCATCAAGACTGTTCCCCAAAAGTAATACACAATCACAATAAGTTGAGAAAAGGCAAGTGAAATAATGGATTGAAAACTTTTAAACCAAAACAAAGGTGTCACTATCATCAAAACTAGAATGACTAAAATAGGAAGTTTTCAAAGAGATTGAGTTTCAGTCTTCCCTGACTACTAGCCACCCTAAACAGTTACTTACACATTAATAACAATTTGAAGAACACCCTGCCATGCACCATAGTATCCGATATCATGAAACATAACTATATTCAAACCTCAAGGCATAATAAACCACAATTAAAATTCAAGAAATGATGGATTTTGATCAAGCAGAAAAAAAAAAAACAAATTGATCAACATGCATATTGATTGGATTATATAATCCAAAGAGACACAAGAAGCATAAATAGTAACAAACCTTCTCTGGAAGGGGAGCAGTGCTGCCCTCATCTTCACCAGCATTGGCCTTATTGCTGCGGCCGCCGCTGTCGAAATCATCCATCTGTTTCTCTCCTACTTCTTCTTTATCGGCTCCTTCACCTACCTCAATTCCCTTCTTCTCTTCTTCCTTCCCAACAACTACCCTCTCATTGACCTTCAGCTGCGCCTCCTCCTTCCTTTTATTGCTATTCTTTGGCACAATAACCTCTGCTGCCGCCGCTGCTGCACGACGCCTCCTTGTTCTCGTAGCAATCGCTTCCTCTTCCACCACTGGACTCTGCTGCTGATGTGGCTGTAGCTGTGGCTCCTCCTGCTGTTCTTGCTGCTTCTTCTTCTTCACTGCTGCCCGGCCCCTGCGCGCTCCGCTACGCAGCACAGGCATCGTTCATCCTTCAAATCTCATCCTCTTCTCTCAAAATTACCCAAACAAGACATACAAAAAGCCACCACAAACGCACAAAACAGCACACACACCCACAGAGAAAATGGTATATGAAAAGTTATGAAATTTGTGCGTGTTTCTGAGACCCTTTTGGGTTCCGATCAGGACACACCGAAAAGGGAATGTTAGTCTCTCGTGGGAATCTTCTAGAACAGTGATGAGTTGAAAAGAGGAGGTGAGAGAGAGGAATGTGGTTGAGTATGGGATTGTTGGCGGGTTGGGTACTCTGAAGAGTGGAATCTACGCGCGAAATGGGATCGTGACGGAAGATTTAGGGTTCCGATCACGGAGTGAGGGAAGAAGTAAGAACCGATCGCAGAGGAGAGAGAAAATACAGAGAGAGACAGAGAGAGAGTGTACTTGCAGGTGCACAGAACACGATGTTTATATTTGTTTATTTGCAAATTTACGAAAGCTATATATATTCTCCTTTTTTTTATCTTACAAAAATTTTATTTTTATTCTCTAAAATCGTTTTACACAATAATATTTTGTATTTTTATTTCAGT
>NC_029793.2:4232472-4239348 GCF_000816755.2 Arachis ipaensis | reverse complement strand
TATTGTATTCTGTACAATTTTAAAAATCGAAGATGAACAGGAAAGAGACTTTGAGGATGAAACACGGGGAGACAACCAATAATATCGGCGGAAGAGATAGGAGGAGAGCGGGGGAGGACTTACATCAGAGAAAAAGGAGGATCATCGGGAGGGGTTTCTAAGCCTTTAAAGGTTTCTTTCCAGGACAAAGTTGTGGGTTCTAAGATTGCTAAAACTTTTTTACTCGTTGAAAATAACATTGCGGTAGTTTCTGGGAAGTAAGGAGATCTCTTGCCATCGAATCGAGTGTCACGTTTACCCAAGAAGCTAAGAATTGTTTGACAGAACCTTATAAGGATGCTATAGTAATTAAGGTGCTAGGTAAACATTATAGCTACACTGCATTATCTCATAAACTCCGAACGGTATGGCAGATTAAGGGAGGTGGGGTTTGACTACTTTCTTGTGAAGTTTGATGTGGCTAAGGAGCGATAAAAGGTTCTCTTAGGAGGTCCATGGATGATCGAGGGAAATTATGTGGCTGTGAAGCCTTGGGATCAAGAGTTTAGATCAAGTGAAAACTGTTTTGGATCAACTTTAGTGTGGATTAGCTGAAAGAGGACGATATGCTCGAGCCTGTGTTCAAATAGATTTAGGATTGCCAGTGACTAAGAAGATTCTTGTTGAAGGTGTTGAATATGAGGTTAAATATGAAAATTTTCACCTTATTTGTGGCTCCTGTCTCAAGTTTGGTCATGATATGAAGGTGTGCAAGACTGACAGCAATGCGGGAGGAGGAGCTAATGCCAAGGTGGTCGGCGATGTAGCAAAGCATCCAAAAAGTTCAAATTCAAAAAATCCAGTGCATGTGAAAAAGGCAAGTTTTAATTTTGGCAAGAATCTTTGAGATGAGACTGTAAATGTTGCTGTCCCGGATTTGGTGGAGAGTGATTTGCATGTTGTTCATGTAGACCATGCACAACATGAGGATTTGGAAGGCTGGACTCAAGTGATTAGGAAAGGAAAGTATAAAATGGGTCAAAAGCCTTCTCTTAGCACCCATCAGGTCCAACTAAAAGCAAAGAAGACTCCTAACAAGGCTACCAATACTTGAACAAGGCCTAATCACCAACGTACAACACAAGCTACTGGCTCCAAAGTAAAATTAAGCAGGGGCATCAATATTGGAAAACCGGTTAGTGTGGTTTCTTCGGGGACTCGGCACAATGTTCATCATCAGCAGCAAGGTGAAACAACAAATGGCACTGTGCGAAAGCGTCCTCGCCCGAACTCTTTGCAGAATTCACCAGTAGATAAGGATGGAGCATCGACGGCGGATGTGGCGCAAGTTTCGACGGAGAAAATTGTGCTGCAACTTGAGAGTCCATTAAAGGCAGGATCGTCGAAGACAGGGACATCATGTTGAGTCTCGAGTTTGTTATTGGAGCTCCCTTTTTGCTGTTTTTTTATGGATAGTTTCAATATCATAGCCTGGAATGTGAGGGATGCGTCTAACAAGATGGCCCGTATGCCTTGCAAAAATTTGATGAGAATATATAAACCATCTTTCTTCTTTCTCTTTGAGACTTATACCATGTTTAATAATTTGAGGAATTTTTGGGATAAGTTGGGTTTTCATTGTGTTGGTATTGAGGAAGCAGTAGGACACTGGGGTGGCATTTGGTTTTTATCTTCTATCGCTAATGCTTCTTGTGTGGTTATTGACCAAATTGACCAATGTATCACAGTGAAAGTGAGTGTGAGTAACTTAGTTTGGCTTTGTAGTGCAGTGTATGGGAGTCCTCAATTCGAAAAAAGAAGTATGCTTTGGGATCATTTGTGTTCTATTAATTCATGCCATAATGGACCGTGGATGGCCGTTGGTGATTTTAATGAGATTGTGGCACCAGACGAGAGTACATGTGCTTATTTTTCTTCTCACAGAGCTAGTCTATTAGCTGCTACTCTAGATGACTGTGAGCTCTTTGATCTTAAAGTGACTGGTAGGAGATATACTTGGTATAGAGCAGTTCAGGCTGGCAGGGACTTGGCTAAAAAGTTGGATATAACTCTAGTTAATGAGGCGTGGATGACAATGTTTCCTGAGGATTATTCTGAAATTTTTAGCAGGCTTCATTTTGATCATTGTCCTATTTTAGTTTGTTGTCATGGTGGCCACAGAGTGAAAGGTTCTCGTCCTTTTAGATTCCAAGCTGCGTGGGCAACACATCCTTCTTATAAACATGTTATTAGTAAGGCTTGAAATCAAGAGTTTGGAGGCATTACTAAAAGGTTTAACATGGTTCAACAGGCTTCTTTGGACTTTAACTCAAAGAATTTTGGAAATATTTTTGTGCAAAAAAAGTAAGCTGGAATATCAGATTGATCAGATTCAACGGCGTTTGGAGGTTACCGATGTGTTATCTCTGAGAATTAAAGAAGCTGAACTGAGGGAAGATTACAATAGGCTTTTATTGTAAGAGGAACTTTTTTGGTACCAGAAATCTAGAGAGCAGTGGGTCAAGTATGGGGATAGAAACACTAAATTCTTTCATCTTCAAATTTTGGTGCGTAGAAACCATAATAGAGTATATGGATTATATGTTAGAGAAGGGTCTTGGTCTACTGATCCAGATATTCTCCAGGAAGAAGCCCTCTCTTTTTACAAGAATCTCTTTGGTACAACGGAAGAGGTTGAGGTTGATTGTTTAGGGGATGTTCCGATGCCCACTCTAAGCATCGAGGCTTGTGCTAGGTTAATTGACCCTATCTCTTTTGCGAAAGTCAAGTCAGCAGTATTTAGTATGAGCCCTTTTAAGGCTCCTAGTCCAGATGGCTTTCAATCTTATTTTTTTAAAGATTATTTGGAGATAGTAGGCACTGAGATTTGAAATATTATCCGGAACGATTTTTTGGGAGAGTACTTAAATCCTAGCATCATGAAAACTCTGATTGTGCTTATTCCTAAAATTGATATCCCTATCTTTATGAAGGATTTCAGGTCTATTAACTTGTGTAATGTTGTTTATAAAATTATCACCAAAGTATTGACTAATCGACTTCGGTCTTTTCTTTCAGATATTACTAGTCCTTTACAAGGAGGTTTTATTCCGGGTCGTGGTACTCCTGATAATATTATTGTGGCCGAAGAAATTCTGAATTTCATGAAGCACACAAAATCCAAGAAAGGTACTCTTGCTTTTAAAATTTATCTTGAAAAAGCTTATGATAGGGGTGGATTGGAGGTTTTTGGAGAGTACTCTCATTGCTTTTGGTTTTCCTATCATCACTGTTAATTTGATTATGAATTATGTTCGTGCATCATCTCTTTCTATTATGTGGAATGGGAATAGATTGGATATTTTTGCTCATAGAAGGGGGCTTAGACAGGGAGATCCAATGTCTCCTTACTTATTTGTGCTTTGTATGGAAAGACTTGTTGCTATATATCTCATAAGGTGGTCGAGGGTGTGTGGAAACCAGTTTCTATCACTAGGGGTGGCCCAAAATTTTCTCATTTGATGTTTGCAGATGATCTCTTACTTTTCTGTCAAGCTACAAAGAGTCAGATCCAAATGGTCATGCATTCTCTTAATATTTTTTGCAAGGCATCTGGTATGAAAGTGAATCTTGAAAAGTCTAAAGCTTTTTGTTCTAAAAATGTGACTGCTCGTAGAAGAGATATTTTTACTAGTGTTTCTTCAATACGTTTTGCCTTAGACTTAGGAAGATATCTTGGAGTTAACCTTAATCATTCCCGTACCAGTAGGGCTTATTTTCATTCAGTGATTGAAAAGGTGAGGGGAAGATTAGCTAACTGGAAAGGAAGGCTTCTAAATAAAGCAGGGAGACTTTGCATGATCAATTCTGTTGCAACATCCATTCTTGTCTATCATATTCAGGTATCTTTTTTTCCAAATTGGGTTTGCGATAAATTGTCTTCTATGATGAGACAGTTCCTTTGGAAGGGTCAAGTTGATGGTAGAGGTCTTTCTCTTGTTAATTGGAGGACCGAGATCACTCCAAAGAAATTTGGTGGCCTGGGTGTTAGAGATCCTGCGTGTGTTAATATATCTTTACTTGCTAAATTAGTTTGGCAACTTTTTCATTCTCAAGACAAGTCTTGGGTTGCTCTATTGAGGGCGAAGTATCTGAGGAATGAGGGAGTTTTAGATGGCCCTGTCCCTTGCAACACTTCTCATGTTTAGAAGAGTATTTCAAAGGCTTTTGGTGCTCTTAAGGATGCCTTCTCTTGGTGCGTTGGGTCACTTGATCAATCTTTTTGGTTTGACAATTAGAGTATTGAGGGCCCAATTGCTCAAGATGTCCCTTTTGTACATATATCTGACTCTGATTTAACTATTAGAGACGTTTGGAAAGATGGTCAATGGAATCTCCATGATATTTTTTCTATCATTTCAGAAGATGTCAAACAGCGTTTGGATGCTTATAATCCGGATTTGAATGCTGGAGAGAGTTCGGGTTGGTCGTGGGGTGTGGCATCTTCTAGACTCTACTCAGTTAGGAGTGGGTACAGTTGGCTAGCCAAAAGAAAGTTTGACTGGAATGAGCATGATAATTGGTTGTGGGTATGACGACTGCATATTCCTGAGAAGTACAAGTTCTTGATTTGGCTCAATCTTTGTAATGCTATTCCTACGGCATAGTTTCGTTTGGGTCGTGGTTTAGCTTTATCTAGCACCTGTCATCGGTGTCATAATGGTTCTGAATCCATTCTTCATTGTCTTCGGGAGTGTCCTAGTGCCAAGGAGGTCTGGAACCTTTTTAGCCTGTATTCAAATAACTTGGATTTACGTGATTGGCTCTACAAAGATGCAAGGAGTGGAGATATTTTTCTTTTCTTTTCGACCATCTGGTGGATTTGGAGAAATAGAAATCATGACTTATTTAATATAGATGATTCTTGGAGTGCTAGTAAAGTGGTGAGTTTGATTCGTAGTTCAGTAAGGGAGTTTCACACTATTTTTGCTATGCATCAATCCTGGTCTCCTCCTTCGCTTTGTTTGGATTGGGTTCCACCTCCAGTTCATTCTGTTAAATTGAATTGTGATGCTAGTTGTTTTGCTCCTTTTGGCTATGCTGGTTTTGGTTGTATCTTTCGCAATCCTGATGGATGTTGGTTGAAAGGTTGCACTCAAAAAGTCGAAGTGTGCAGTGTTCTTTTTGCTGAATTGTATGCAATTTGGAGAGGTTTACTTCTTACTTGGGAGAGTGGATTTCATAAAGTTATTTGTGAAACAGACTGTTTAGAAGCTCTTTTCTTGGTAAACCAAAGAATACTTGGTAAGGATATTCCAGAATGGAATTTGGCTAAGCATATACAGGAAGTTATGAATTGGAATTGGAGAGTCTCTATTATTTTAATTTAGAGGAATGCAAATAGTATTACAGATTGTATGGCCAAAACAGCTGCTTCTGGCGCGGACATTCATTCGAATTAGAGCCAACCATAAAATGAACCTCAACATCTAATAGATTTAGATATAAATCTAGCCAATTAATTTAGTTTTGTCTTTTTTTTATTTAGTCAACAAAAAAAAAAGGAAACTAACCGTCCCGGGAAGGAGTACCAATCTTTAAGCAATTAATAACAAAGTCCAAAGAAGTATAACCAGGTCGTTAATAAAAAGGTGTATATTATGAGTTCATGACAAAATGTGATGTTGATTTTAGAGACTTTTTGTAAAGCATCTGGGATGAAGATTAATGTCGAGAAGTCTAAAGCGCTTTGCTTCAAGAATGTCTCTGCAACAAGGAAAGAGGTCTTCACTGGGGTATCCTCTATCAGATTTGTCCAGGACTTGGGCAAGTATCTTGGAGTTACCCTTAGCCATTCTATGGTGACTCGTTCAGCTTTCAATGGTGTCCTGGATAAGATTCGGAGTAGGCTAGCAAGCTGGAAAGGAAGTTTACTCAATCGGGCTGGTAGGCTCTGCTTGGTTAATTCTGTTGCTGCTGCTATTCCCACGTACCAGATGCAAGTCTCTATTTTTCCCAAAGGAATCATTAGTAAATTGGAGTCTATGATGAGAAATTTTCTTTGGAAAGGACAAGTTGATGGAAGAGGATTGAATCTTGTTAGTTGGAAGGTACTGGTTACTCCAAAAAAATATGGAGGTTTGGGGATTAGAGATCCTTATTGTGTAAATATTGCTCTTCTTGGGAAGCTAGTTTGGACTTTCTTTCAGCAGCCAAACAAGCTATGGGTCCAATTGTTGGATGTCAAATACCGACCATCTCTATATGACTGTTTTAGTTATCCTAAGAACAAGGACTCTCCCATTTGGAGGTGTCTTTGCAAGGCTTGAGAAGTGTTGAAGGATGGGTTTGCTTGGTGTATTGGAGATTTGAACCAGAATTTTTGATTTTCTAGCTGGAGGAGAGAAGGACGGTTATCTAATGAGATGGATTATGTTCACATTTCTGATTCGAATCTCCGGATACAGGATATTTGGTCGGTTGGTAAGTGGCATTTGGATACTCTTTATTCTCCTTTATCTCAAAATCTGAAAGATAATATTCTCTCTTACAATCCAGATGAACAAGCAGGTCCGGAAGTGGGTTGGTATTGGAGTGGGTCTGCTGCCAAAGTCTATGACTCACGCAATGGTTACTTGTGGTTGTGTAAGCAGCTGTTTGGTTGGGAGGAGCGGGAGAATTGGCTTTGGCTTTGGCATCAGCTTGTTCCGGAAAAGCATAAGTTTTTGGCTTGGTTGTGTCTTAAGGAGGCTCTTCCTACTGCAAGTTTTCGCTTTAGAAGAGGGATGTCGTCATCGGATAGGTGTCCAAGATGTCTTTCTAGCCAGGAATCGGTTATACATTGTATTCGGAATTGTCCAAAAGCTCAGCTTGTCTGGCATAGGTTGGATATTTCTT
>NC_029793.2:4231429-4232102 GCF_000816755.2 Arachis ipaensis | reverse complement strand
TGTTGGTTTTGCTTGTGTTATTAGAGATTGTAATGGGAGCTGGCAAAGGGGGTGTTTGGGAATGATTGAGAGTAATAGTATTCTTCAAGGAGAATTGTTTGCTATTTGGAGAGGATATCTCTTAGCTTGGGATGTGGGTCAACGAGACATTATTTG
The DNA here is from genome assembly GCF_000816755.2 of Arachis ipaensis. Classification (NCBI taxonomy): domain Eukaryota; kingdom Viridiplantae; phylum Streptophyta; class Magnoliopsida; order Fabales; family Fabaceae; genus Arachis; species Arachis ipaensis. Next base: position 4,231,946 of record NC_029793.2, on the reverse strand, counting down.
TGAGACGGATTGTGTGGAAGCATTTAATCTTGTTACTCAAGATGCTTTTGGGTTTATTGATCCACTGGTGCTCAAAATAAGAGATATCATGCATTGGAATTGGCGGATTGACTTTCGTTTGATTATGAGAGATGCAAACACGGTGGTAGATACTATGGCAAAGATGGCGATGAAGTTACAACTTTCGCATGTGGAGCTACTTTCACCTTGGGAGGAGTTTAAGAGTAGTCTTGAACGGGACTGTCCCTCTATTTAGGCAGTTCCTTGTTTTGTTTGTTTTGTTTTTCTTTGTTTAATTTATTTCAGTCACCAAAAAAAAAAAATTCTTCCTCATAATTCATAATTCTCACGGCAAACAAATTTGTTTCTCTCATTTAAAAAAAGTAATTATATTAGCTCTCTCATATATATACGAATATATCCTATTAAATATGAACACTTTTTTAATTTACTGTGTCTGATTTGTAGTGTCTGAATATCAGATATATTTTAGACATAATATTTATTGATATTTATT
>NC_029793.2:4229951-4231103 GCF_000816755.2 Arachis ipaensis | reverse complement strand
ATATATTATGTTTTGTTTTGTATTCATATGAGTATTGATAAATCATAATATATGTCTCAAAATTAAAATGTCCCTTTTCTTTTTTTTTTTCCAAAATATCATTCTAAACTCTAATAGACAATTTGGTCCAATAAATAATTTACATGTCGGAACTTTGAGCCTAATAAAAAATTTGAGACAAAATTGTCTATAAAAAATTGTTAAAGATATATTTTTCAGTAATAATGAGAATTGAATATAACCCTGATCCCATAAGAGGTCAAAGATATCTAAGCATAATTTAGTGGGAACGAAATCATCAAATTTTGTTTAAGTTATTAAAAATTTAAACCCTCAACTCATAACCAAAGCCCGTCTAGCTCAGTTGGTAGAGCGCAAGGCTCTTAACCTTGTGGTCGTGGGTTCGAGCCCCACGGTGGGCGTTTTAATCATTAGTTTGTTTTTTCGAATCTTATGTGTTTTTCCAATTGGGCTTTATATTCCAATTTTGGGCTGTACTTATATAAGAAGATCCCAATTTTTGGGCTAGGCCTTTTACAACATTTTAATTTTGCCTTCAGTTCTGTTTTCTATTGTTAAACGAAAACCAAAATGTATTGTTATGAGCTTCGGCCAAGTTACAGATTTTTTGCTTCTCCTTTTCTTGGGCATTTGGCCCCTTATGTCATAAAAAAAAAGATGCTAACCAAAGAAGCAGCTTTGGCCATTTCCTAGAAATTATCACACAATAGAGTACAGCTAATCCTTATTACACAAATAAATTATGCCATACTACATATTGCAAAAATATTAATATACATACAAGAAAAAGTTTGTTTTAATCTTAATTTGGAATAGTAGTTATAATTTTGTTGAGAGAAAGTTTAACCTTGGCTTACTAATCTCTTGGAAATTACCATCAAGAGAGAAAGTAAAAAGGGCAAAATTAATAACTTTGAAGAAACATTAATATTGTGATTTCTTGCACTATATGAGAGGCATATATGAGGTAAATTCCTCCCTTTTCGTGATAGTTTTCCATGCTTCAAAGGAATCTAATTCTAAGCATAATCTATAGCATCCTCTATCTATGGCTATTTGGAGAACGCATGCAACCGTTTTCGATCAGTTTTAATATATAGGATAAAATATTATTTTGATTCTTAGTATTTA
>NC_029793.2:4220737-4229899 GCF_000816755.2 Arachis ipaensis | reverse complement strand
ATATTATTAGTTAAAAAAATATTAGATAATTATCAGAATTTATTATTTTTTATTATCATTTTTAGCCATCAATTTAATTATCTTAATTTAGTAATTCATATGTTAATAACATAACCAAATCTTTGTAACATTTTCTTTTTTCATTTTTTTTCGTACAAAACTCCAAAACCTAGAAATTAGGCACTCTAAAGAAAAAGTATTTATATTGGTAATTATTAAAGGACTAATTTCACTTATGTACCGAAATCGAATGTTATTACCTCTTTAATATGTTAAATATTGTTAATTATTAAGATACTTGAGGGGCAGATTAACTAATACTTTTAATTTAATTGGCTGTGTTTAATTTATTCCTATGATATTTGGAATGTGAAATTCCCACCCTCTTATGATAGGAATAAAAATCACTTGAGAATATGTATTTTTGGATGCCTATACAATTAAGTTAAACTTGAGAATCATTCTTTAAAACACATGAAACATTAACTAAAGAATTATTATACGTTATTCCCAGGTAATAACAATTCCTAGAAACAAGTTGAAACACTAGGTTAGTTTACCAAAAGTTTGATTCACGAAAATAAGAAAAAAACCTCCATTGGTGATGAGAGAGATATATTTAGAGTTTTTCAACTCGAATTAGTTCCAAAATAGGAATGGTAGGAAAAAGTTGATACAAAATCAATATATATATATAAGCTTGTTCATATGTATATGTATGTATAAATATATAAATTGGTATATTAGGTTGGATCTTGTCGCCTCTAACTCCAACAAGCTTCCTTTGATAAGCAAAAGATTATTAATTAATTACTCTGAAAAATAATAATGTGCACTTGTTTTGTGTCACTATATATACGCTTTTGGATCCAAACTGAATATATATAATAACAATTATAAGTGGCCAAATGCACGAAGCCAAAGCTCTCTTACCTTGCATTATTATATTGTATTGTATACCCGTAACTCTTTTAAGCGCACTTCATCATAAAAAATTGCATGTAAGAAAAAGCAAAATTCAATGAGAAATAAAATGTTTGTTATAGTTCAACTCTTTTGCAGCATGCATTATTATATCTCAATCAACTATGTATGTTTGGTTTACAACTAATAATAAATCTATAGAAAGTACCACCGAACAATAAAAAATAATTCATAGAATTATTGGCGACAAAGATAGGGATCCGAGCTAGATTTGCAAAATTGCAAGTGCATATAAGAAATAAGAATTGAGCTGTTAAGTAATTGACCACCAACTCCTTCTTAGTAAAATAATACGATCATACACACTTATAAAAACCAAACATATATATTATTGTTGAGCTTTTAAAAAATTTTAGATTTGATATTTTAGTATTTAATATTTTTTTTAAATTTTAAAAAATTACTCTCATGGAATGATAAAACGGTCCTTTCATCGTTTTGAATCAAAATTTTGATATGCGACTCAAAAAAATAAATTTTTAATAAATTTTATTATAAGATAATTAGATTTTTAGGAATTAAAATTATTAAACTACTCTTCTATATTAGCCCATGACAACAATAAAGAAGTCTCGTGGCCCATAAATTCAGCCCAACAGAATACATAAATTCAATTACAATTTTAGTCTTTATTATTTTATCTTATCTTATCTTTATGTTATCTTCTCTTCTTATCTTATCTTTACTTTTATCTTTCATAGGACAATGCTCTATATATATTTAGTTTTACCCTCATAGTTTACAACACAAGTACAATTTCAATCAATCAATAATCAATAAAAGTTCGCATTCTTTTCTTTTCTTATTCTTTCACAATTTTATCAAAAATATCACTATATGACAAATTGAACTCTCTTTAAAATGATAGAAGGACTGATTTATTCGATGTAAGTTGTTGAAAGGTGTTGATGGTGTGGGCAACAGCACCTTTGAGAGAGAACTTCGAAAAAAAAGATTCAATTGTAAAATTTAATAAGATAAAATGGTAAATCTCAGTTATTAGAAAAGTCTACATACATATATATACACTTTCTACAATGCACCTCAACTGCAGTAGAACCAAGCCTCTCTAACTAACTAATAGTAATGAACTTGATGAGCTTTCACCTGATAAATTTACCTAAGCTACTAACATACACTATATATAACAGCTACTGACTTACACTATACTAACAACCTATAGCTCTAAACATAAAGGTCAAGTGACATCTTCCCTTAACTTAGGAGCATATATGTTCAACATTCCAAGTTTGTTCCGTAACCCACTGAACACTGTGGGTGCAAGTGCCTTAGTGAGCAGATCAGCCACTTGCTCATGAGTCGAAATCGGTAGTAAGTGAATCAGTCTTTTTTGAAGTTTATTTCTTACCACATGACAATCTATTTTTATGTGTTTTGTTCTCTCGTGGAAAACAGGATTGGATGTAATGTATATAACCGATTGGCTATCACAAAAGATGTTAATAGCCTTGGAAAGGGGAACTTACAAGTCTCTTAATATGTAACTAATCCATTGTGCTTTTCGAGTGGTACTTGCCAAAGCTCGATACTCAGCCTCAGAGGATGAAGAGGCCACTGTCAATTACTTTTTTCTCTTCCACGATATGAGTGAGTTTCCCAGATAGAAGCAATAGGCCAAAATTTACTTCCTTGTGTCTAGGCATGCTGCCCAGTCTGAATCTGAGAACCCAGTCAGATTGTAATTTACCTCTGAAGTGAAGAACAACCCTGCTGCCGGTGCTCCCTTTAGGTACCTGAGCACATGATGTGCTGCCTGCATATGTTGAGTGGTCGGACAGTAAAAAAATTGACTGAGTTTTCCCACTGCATGGCTGATATCTGGTCTGGTATTGGCTAAGTACAACAGCCTCTGGTGCGGAATTTATAACCTACAAACTAACCGGTAAGTGCACCGGGTCGTAACAAGTAATACCTCAGGTGAGTGAGGGTCGATCCCACGAGGATTGATGGACTAAGCAACAATGATTGAGTGATTGGCTTAGTTAGACAAACAGAAAATAGTGTTTGAGAGTTCAAAGACATTAAACAATATAAAGAATATTAAAAGAGCAAGTAAATAAGTTGGGAATATGTATGGAGAAAACAGTTAAGGTTTCAAAGTTATCTATTTTTCGGATTGACTTTTCTTATTAATTTATTTTAATCATGTAAGATTTAATTCATGGCAAACTATATGTGACTAGACCATAATTTCTTAGACCTTTCTAGTCTCTTCTAAAATTCATCAACTGCCAATTCATTGGTCAATTTATTCCAATTAGAAGGTGAAGCTTAATTCTAGTTTATATGCCACATAAATCCTAATTACCCAAATATAAGAGGATTATATGCCACGTATCCTGTTAAATCCAAATAATTAAAATTTAGGAGAATTTATTTTCAAGCTGTTGTTTTAAGTAAAGAGCTTTTCCAAGTTATACAAGAACTCAATTAGAACATGGGCCATACTTCTGTTCCACCCAAGTTCATAAGATAAAGAACGAAAACAATTCTTGAAATATAAATCAATACATGAATTAAAATAAAGAAAACAATAGAATCAATCCATACAAATAGACAGAGCTCCTAACCTTAACAGTGGAGGTTTAGTTGCTCATGGTTCAAAGAGGAAATAAGGATTCTGATAGAATGTATTTTGGTAGTCTGGAATGGAATGGCCTCTCCTCCTTTTTTTGGAATAATTCCAATCCCCTTTTATATCTAATCCTAATAAATTTAAAATATATCTTCTAAAACTATAATAATATCTTTTCCTATTTTGAATTAAAAATAAAGTTTAAATATGAATTAATTAAAGCAATCAGCATGTCTTCAATTGATGGATGGGGACCACTTGCTTCGTAGGGTCCACGCTTAACTTTGAGTGGGCATAACCATTCTTGTGTGAATCTCCCTTGAGTCTCTGCTATCCCCTGACTATAGTCTGTGTTTCTGGGCCGAAAACTGGGTCAAAACTCGGCCTGAAATCGCCCCCAGCATTTTCTGTGAATTCTGCATGTCGCGCATGTCACGCGTACGCGTCAGTCACGCGTATGCATCGATGATCTTCTTCACGTGTCACGCGTACGCGTCACGCACGTGCACATGTCGCTCCTCGCTGGTCAGCTCCTTGGTTTCTTCTCTTTCTCTGTAGAAACTCCATCAAATCCATCTGAATGCTACCTAAAATAAACAGAAATGCACAAGACTCAAAGTAGCATCCATAGTGGCTAAAAGATAATTAATTCTTGATAAAACTTAACAAATTACATGCAAATTCATTAGGAAAAGATAGGAAAGATGCTCACGCATTAGCCTCCCAACTATCTTTCTGTAGCCTCGAGTGATCCTTCAATGTCTCTCCCTTTTCTGTGGACAGCTTCACTATATTGTCTAAAGGTGTAGTCGCAGGCTTGCATTCTTCGAACCTTGTCTCCTTTAAAAGATCCATAACATACTTCCTTTGATAGAGAGCAATCCCCTTCTTTGACCTTGCAACCTCCAGTCCTAGGAAGAATTTGAGGTCTCATAAATCTTTGATCTTGAACTTCTCATCTAAGATTCCTTTAATTTGGTTGATTTCCTTCTCATCATTTTCCGCTATCACCAAATTGTCCACATATACCAGCAACGCTGTAAAACCAAATTCTGTCCCCTTTGTAAACAAAAAGTGGTTGGATGCTGATTTGGTGTACCCAGCTTCTACCAATACTAAGTGTAGCATGTGATTCCATTCCCTACTTGCTTGTTTAAGCCTATATAACGACTTTCTAGCTTGTAAACTTTTCCTTCTTCAACATCTAAGCATTGTGGTGGCTTCATGTATACCTCCTCCTTGAGTATACCATGCAAGAAAGCAGTATTCACATCGACTTATTTAAGCATCCAACCCTTCATGGCAGCTAGAGCCAACATAATCCTCAATGTTTTCAACTTCACCACTGGGCTGAAAGTGTCTAAATAATCGATACCAGCCACTTGTGTGTATCTTTTTGCCACTAACCGGGTCTTATACCTCTCTATTGAACCATCCGGATTATGCTTTATCTTGAAAACCCACTTGCTTCTAATCACCTTCTTTCCATGTGGTAGAGTTGTGAGCTTCCATGTCTTGTTCAACTCTAGAGCCTTGAGCTCAGCATTGATGGCTTCTTGTAAACAACATTGTGAGATTACCTCTTCATAATATTTTGGCTCAACATCATTGGTTAATGCAAGTGAATATACCTTATGCAATGTAGAAAGTGAATCATATGACACAAAATTTGAAATTGGATACCTGGTTTTGATGCAATTGATGGACCGATTGGACCCAACATTATTAATGGTGGTGCTTACACAAACAAAATCTTTTAAATGAGTGGGTGATCATTTCTTCTTTGTAGATCTTCTAAGTGTACTATGTTCAATTTCTCTTGGTTGGATGTTTTCTATGTTTGGCTCACAAGTGTCCTCATGAGGCCTTATCGAGTTATCTCAATAACTATTGGCCAATTTTCAGTTTGGGAATATGAAAAGGGGTCTTGTTCCGGTTCTAGCATTTCAGGTCTTGGTGTAAGTGGCATAGTAATTTTAGATTCGGGTGTATGTGTTTGTTTGTGCTTGTTTTGTGCAAAAGAGAAGTAATTTTCATAAAATTCAAAATTTTTTGAGACAAAAACTTCCTTGGATTTCAAATCAAGTAGAACATATCCTTTTGCTCCCTCCCTAAATTCAAGGAATGCGCACTTCGGTGCTCGGGGATCCAATTTGGATCGATGAGCAGTGAGGGTCCTGCCATAAGCTAGACAACCAAACACTCGTAAGTGCACTAGATCAGGGAGAGAATCATGTAAAATTTGGAATGGAGATTTATTCTTAAGAAAAGTTGAAGAAATTCTGTTCAATAAGAAAACAGCATGCTTGAGAGCAAAATTCCAAAAGCAGTGTGGAATTTGAGATTGAAATAGAAGAGCTCTACTAATGTTGAAGATATGTTGATGCTTACTTTCCACTATTCCATTCTGTTGAGGTGTTTCAACGCAGGAAGTTTGATGCAAAAAATTCCAATTTTAGCAAAAACATATTCCATACAAAATTATGGACCATTGTCAAACCATATGAATTTTATTGATTTATTAAACTGAGTTTGAATGAAAGTTACAAAATATTGAAGTAAAATACATGCTTCAGATTTCAACTTCATCAAATACACCCATGTATACCGAGATTTATTTTTTACAATGGTGAGAAAATATCTATGACCACTACTTGAATGTACACCAAAAGGTCCCCAAATATCTACGTGTACAAGTTCAAACAGTACAGTTGGTTGAAAACTACTTACAGAAAAAGGGAGTCATTTCTGCTTGGCAAAATGGCAAGCATCGCACGGAGCTACTTTATTATCTAATGAGATGAAGGAGAAATCTCGCTTCATCTGTTTTAGCCTATCATTGGGTAAGTGTCCTAACCTATAATGCCATATACAAGGATCCAAACTATGATTATTATGATTATTATTGACAACTGAACAGATTTGTGCACTAGAACATGGGAGTTTCGAAACCTCATTATTTAATATGTAAAGACCACCATTCTCCTTAGCTGCTCCAATCGTCCTCATCAAGCTCAGATCTTGTATCTCACATTTTGTGTCAGTAAAAATCATTTGACAATGCAATCAGGAAGTGAGTTTTGAAACCAAAATTAGTTTGAAGTTGAAGGATGGAATGTATAATGCGTTATGCAGCAGAAGTTCATTGGAAAAAATAATAGTTCCCATAATAGTGCTTGTGGTCCAGGCCCCATTGGGTAGCTTAACTATTATGGGAGCTACTTGTTTATATGTATAAAAATCACTTAGGCAATAAGATACATGGTCAATAGCACCTATATCAATTACTCAAGACAAGAATTTATTTGGAGAAACATCTAATGCATTAATGTTAGTTTTAAAATGTAAAATTCTTCCCACTATTCCTATAGGAGGGACTACCGAATGCTCTAATTTACCTTGATGAGGTATATCGGGTAAAACCTTTGATGCCATCAAGTTGATATTATGGGAGTGCTCTCCTAGGCTCTTGTTGAGAAGAGTAAGCAATGATTGCTTTTGTTCAAGAGTGAACTCCAACGTGTCACCCCCAACCTTTTCCAAATGAGCGGAACGTGATGAAAGGTTATTCTCACTGAGCTTCTTTGAATCACCCTTAGTGACTAGGGAGGCTGCAAAATTTCCAACTCCTTCTGCAGCATTGTGTCCCTTGAAGTTCGGTGGGTAGCCGTGTTTCTTGTAACACACGTCAATGTTGTGACCCAACATTCCACAGTGCGAGCATTGCACCTTTCCTCTCCCTCCCTGACTCCTTCCGCCTTTAACCCTTCCTTTTCCTCTGCGATTTCCTGGGTTTGCTGTGTTTAAGGGAGTAGTGGCATAGGCAATTTTGACTTCTGGATTAATGTCCATATTCAAGAATTGACGTTCCTGCTGTGTCAACATGTATCCAACAACATAATATGAGACCTAACATTCAAAAATTGCTCATTTAGGCCTCTCAAAAAATGAGCTACTTGATCCTCAATTCTATATTGTTGCATTATACCTAGGCCACAGTTACACTTTTATGAACAATCACAGTCAGGAATAGATCTAAAACTTTCAAGGTCTTCCCAAATAGTCTTCAACTTAGTGAAATAAGATGTTACATCAAGGTCTCCTTACCTAATTGCAAAAAGTTCCTCCTGTAATTCTGCTACTCTGAATCTATCCCTTTGACAGTATCTGTGCTTCAATTCAGTCCACAAACTACTTGCCACAGTGTTCCAGACAACACTTCGTGATATATTAGGACTAAGAGAGTGATTAATCAATGCCACAACATATGTGTTACATCTATCCCATGCTTCAAAATTTTCATCATCCTTATCAAGCCTAGGCAGGCTACCATCAACAAACCTTACTTTATTCTTTTCCTTCAGCCCCCAAAGTATAGCTCTACTCTAGTCACCATAATTTTTACCATCAAGTGTAACAGTAGAAAGAGGTGTACTAGTACTTTCAGATGGATGAAGGTAGTAAATGCTTGTCGGATCTTGATTCGGTTTGACATTCTTCTTGCTAAGGTTCGCTTGAAATGCTGTGATCTGGTTCAAAAAATTCATGAACGCCTCTGCGTTGACACCTTCCATCGGGAAATCACAATTGAACAACCTTCTTCATACAATCTCGTTGATCGGAGTTGCTGCCTCACAATTGAAGGAAGTGAGAGGGAGCACACTCTCATCAAGCTCTGTCGTTTGAGTTAGTAGGAAAAGAAGAAATCAGAAGAAGAAGAAGAAAGAGGTCAGACTTGAGAATTGGAGAAGGATTGGGAGAAAACAGGGGAAGTCACTGGAGGTTGAACCAAATCGCCAACCCTAACTTCAACGGAGAGTGTGAATCAACAAATTGAGAAGAAATCGCGAACCCTGGCGTCAATTCGGTGTTAAATTCGAGATTGAAATTGAAATCTAGATCGAGATCGCAAGGTGAGGGTAGAAATTGAGAACTTGGATCACCATTACCGTAACTGAACTCTTGCGAAAATTGGCAAGATTTCAAATCAAGCTGCGTCTTCCTCAATTTGAATTTCAGTGCTTGTCACACTCCACGCTCACCGCACCATATTAAAAGGTGTTGATGGTGTGGGTAGCAGTACCTTCGAGAGAGAACTTGAGAGAGAAAGATACAATTGTAAAACTTGATAGAATAAAATGGTGAATCCCAGTTATTAAAAGAGTCTACATACATATATATACACTCTCTACAATGCACCTCAACTACTACAGTAAAACCAAATCTCTTTAACTAACTAACAGTAATGAACTTGGTGAGCTTTTACCTGATAAATTTAAATAAGCTACTAACATGTACTATATATATATAACAGCTCCTGACTTACACTATACTAATAACCTATAGCTCTATACTTAAAATTTATTGAGAACTAATTTAAGTTTTTATTTATTATTATTATTATTATTATTATTATTATTATTATTCTAAATAAGCTTACTATATATATATAACAGCTCCTGACTTACACTATACTAATAACCTATAGCTCTATACTTAAAATTTATTGAGAACTAAGAGAACTAATTATTTATTATTATTATTATTATTATTATTATTATTATTATTATTATTATTATATC
>NC_029793.2:4218763-4219421 GCF_000816755.2 Arachis ipaensis | reverse complement strand
TATGATGATATTTCTTACAATTCTATTATATTATAATAAAATTTGTTAGAGATTTATTTATTCAATACGCATATTAAAATTTTGATTATGAGCGATAAAAAGATCAATTTATCTGACGGAAGTATTTTTTAAAAGTTTTAAAAAAATTATTATAAACTAAAATGGTCAATCGGGGTTTTTTTTAAGACAAATTTTGTTATTTACTCCCAATAATGACCTATTTTAAGCAACCCTATATAATATGATCTTAAATTATACCCCATGGGTGTATAGGTATTAGAACGTAAATTCTAGAAACGGTCATGAACAACACGCGCAGACATTATATTTTTGTGTTCATTAGGGTTTCTACTTTTCTTATGTTAAGGTTTTGTTTGGCAGCATGCAACAAATAAGTGAAAGCTTAGCATAGAAGAAAATGAGCTTTGTTTTCTCNCCAATAATGATAAGCAACCCTATATAATATGATCTTAAATTATACCCCATGGGTGTATAGGTATTAGAACGTAAATTCTAGAAACGGTCATGAACAACACGCGCAGACATTATATTTTTGTGTTCATTAGGGTTTCTACTTTCTACTTTTTAAGGTTTTGTTTGGCAGCATGCAACAAATAAGTGAAAGCTTAGCATAGAAGAAAATGAGCTTTGTTTTCTC
>NC_029793.2:4214179-4214853 GCF_000816755.2 Arachis ipaensis | reverse complement strand
ACTATTAATTATTTATTTTATTCAAAATAATTATGACAAGTAGTGTTAAGGTTCTTATTGATATCATATATAAAGGAAGAGAATTTAATACGTATATATTATAAGACAAAACACGAAAATATATATATGGGATATATATAAAATCAAGTAATCAACCAAAGAATTGGAGTAAACCCTTTTACTTAATTAATATACATCAATCATCAATAGTATATATTAATTTAGAAAATCGTTGAAAACCGGCTATTATATATTAATGAAATAATATATTTTCTTTCTGTGAATTCTCAACATATTGAGTCTGTGTAAGTGATTTCGACCAATCAACCACTTCCAATAATAGAAGACAGGTCATAGTAAAAAAAACAAAAATTCTAAAGAGAAACATGCATATATGGAAGTTTGAATTATTCAAAGTGTGAAGGAAAATAAGAGTAAAATAATGCGCATGAATAGCAGTAAGTTGCATAGTCTCGGACATAAAAAGTAAAAACAAGTTCCTATTGACTAAATATACTACTAAACTAATTATATGTACTAGTAGATTAATAAACATCAATGGTCCATATTAATCAATTGTTTTTCTTATCAAACGAACTTTTGTAATGACAATGAATATGGTATAGTCACCAAAAAAAATGAATATGGTATTCATTAATATTGTAACTAATTAA
>NC_029793.2:4212605-4213894 GCF_000816755.2 Arachis ipaensis | reverse complement strand
ATAAAATTAAAAATAATATAAAAATTTAATTAAAAAATATATACAAATTTAATAAAATTATAGAACTAAGAAAATAATTAAAACTATCTCTTATTCCTCGGAAATGAACTATCGAGCTTGTTTCAATACACACATGACGGGGAAAAAAACCCTACTTTATATAAGTCAACCAATAATTCCTCCTTGGTTATAATAAAATTATAATTATTTTGCCCCTTCTTTCATGAACTATTGATAAACTTTAATTTTGAAAAACGAAGTGCCAAGAATTTAGTATATTAGAGGGGTGCAAAAACTAAACTCAAGAAGTCGAGAAGGGCTTTGAATTTGATGATGCATATAACAATAAGTATTTTTATTATTTACATGTTGAAATTAACGTTTTATTTTTGTATGAAATTTTATTGCATTAGATATATAAAATATAATAAATTGTAAATTCGGCTTCTAGTTCATCACTAGCACGAACCTGTTCCTTTCGCAACAAATACTAGAGGAGGTACAGGTAAAGTTTGGATTTATTGTGATTTGTTTAGCCATAAAGTTAGGTACAATTGTTCAGTTCAATGGTGATAGGGCCGGTTGCTGACCTAGGAATAAGATATTTACAATAGCAGCATTTAATTTTTTATATTCAAAATTATCTGCAATTTAAAAATACGAAAACTTATATAAACAAGTATGGAGAATCTTTAATCTTCTGGTAAATTCCATTTCTATGAAAGCTACTGGAAGGTATGGTTTCATGATGTAAAATAAATAAAATACTTATTACATAGGTGAATTAAAATATTGGTAATATTAAAAAGACAAAAAATAATCAGTCTAAATCGTTCAAATTTACTTTATTTAATATTTATTTATTACTGAATATATTAAATAAAGTCAAAATGAATAAAGTTTTACTAATATTCTTTTATTTGACGGGTATTATCAACTATTTTGTTAAAGTATATATATCATTGACATGTTTTTTTAGTGCAAGGGAATTACTACTATTCCTATGATTTAAGTGTCTCTTCTGAACATTAAATCATCATCACTACGTAATGTACCTAGATTATGTAGGCTTAGATATTAAATAAAGCTACAAATTAAGGTACTATTCAAAGCGAAATTTGAGAATTGAATTGGAGAACAACATAATTGAATCAACTTTAAGCAAATAATTAAAGGTGAGAAGAAAAAAGATCAATGCATATATAAAGCGTATACGGCTGCATTAAGCTTTTAATAGGAAGTGTTGGGGTGCTTCGTTTTTTCCTCATGCGCAAAATTTGTAGTCAGAG
>NC_029793.2:4209191-4212511 GCF_000816755.2 Arachis ipaensis | reverse complement strand
CATTAATTCATTATATATAATAATATATATATTACTATTATTTTAATTAGATTTCTTTTCCAAACTAGTAAAAGTAGCTACGGAAATTCTTTACTGTGTGCCTAAACTGTGGTTATGGTAGCCAGCTAAAACAGCACTGTATATTATATATGTTTATACTTTATAAATTGTTTCTTGCATGCAAAGAAATGAGGCTTCATATCAGAAAACTTCAAATTCGATTTACCTTAGCTTTTAATGTTAAGAAATATTATAACTAATTTTTTTAAAAATATACATTGTACATTATTATTCCATCATTGTATGTAAAAAGAATAATAATTTGTATTTTTCATTAAAAAAGTACTCTGCACGTTATATAACACATGCCTCTTAATTTTATTTGACTTCTCTTATAAGAAGAAAATAGAGTTATGGCCTAAACATTTAAAAATATAATTATAGCAAAGTTGATTAGTTCTTAAAGTGAGAGATGTCCCCCCAAAACCCAACTAATAATAGTTACCATATATATATCATTATTACTTCACCTAAACATTTGGCTCTATCATCAATAGTTTCTTATTATCCAGCTAGCATTCACAGGAATAATTGTATCCAATCAAAGTTTTCTTTTGTATTTTTCTTGTGATAAATGTAATTTAAATAGTGTTCTTAATTATTGACTCTAATTTAATTTTGTGTGTTAGTTATTATTTTCTCTCTTTTTAAATAACCCTAATTTCTAGGGTTATAGACGAATTCTTTATTAATAAATTAAAGTGAAAATGCATTATTTTTTTATTATTACTAACAAAAAATTTATTGATAATGCGCTTCTGTCAAATTTATCAATAAATTAAATGAAAGTTTATCAATAAATTTATCAATAATTTGTAATGAGATTTTCATATAAGTATCATTTAATTTGTAATGAGATTTTCATAGAAATGTCAAAAATTTATTCTTTTTACATTTCTATGAAAATCTCATTATAAATTAAATGAAACTTATATATAAATATCCTTATTATACAAAGTTTTTAGTTAAAAATTGTTAGATGATTTAATATTATTTTTTAACCGTTCTCGATTATTAACTTTACGTAAAAATAATTGCTGGTAAGTGTTCACCAACAAATTATGTCAATAATTCCGCCGAAAGCATTTTCAATAATAAAATCCATTTGTAATACCTATTTTTCATTCGTGTCTTTTTTTTCCCTCAAATAATCATTATCTAATATAGTATTCTTTCTTGTAATTAATTAATTATATATATCCCTACTTATCTCAGATTGTATCACAAGATTTACAATAATGGTGATTTTGACAAGAACTAATAATAAGCTATGTAAGAGTGTAACATACACTTCAGTTACAACAACTAAAGTGTAATCAGACATTACTTAATTAATTGTTGTTACTTGCTAATTCTTCTTTTGATAATTTATTGATCATTATTTGATACCAATAAAGGGTAGTATTACATCAGAAAAGGTTCTGTTTAACATTTTTTTTAAAGAAAACAATTAAAACGGATTCTTTTAAAAAATTCTATTTTTTATTCCAAAATACAATTATTTTTGTCAGAAAAGTTAAAACAAAGGCATCCATTTTTGTATAAGAATGAAATGCAATAATGTGGATAAGAAGCATAATAAACTCGAGTAATGCTAGGTAGACAAAAAAAACAGCTAGAACTTACCTTATTTAACATTAATTAATTATCACAACAATTAATTAATGCTAAATAAGGCAAGTTATAACTGTTTTTAGCTGATTTTCTTTGGTTACCAAACATTTCCAAATAAACTCAGCCTCAAACATACATAATAGTTGATCTAGCTGACACAACAATTTGACATGAACATATACATACCCTAAACAAAATCCAAGCAATCCCAACAAGTTGGTGAAATTTTATTATTTGTTTTTTTATTATATTTGATTTCTAATTTACATATCCCTCTTTGGCTACTACGCCTCCTTGACTAATCATCATCAATAATATAAAATCAAAATACTAATTTTAACAAAATAAAAGTTAAATTATTAGATAAAGATATATTAACGATTACTATATACATCTAACAAGTCTTCTCATATAGAAAGGTCTTTTTAGATTTGAAGTATATACAAAATAAAACTTATCTCATAAGTTTAAGCAGATAATATAACTAATAATTATAATATCTAATAATATATTTTTTCAATTAATTAAGAGCTTTTTTTTTGGATTTAAAACGTAAATTAAATATCAATTTTATATTTTTTGTCGATATTAAATTTTTTTCTTTGTTAAGAAGAATAAAGACAACAATAAATTTTTTAAATTTTAGATCTATTAGTCATAAAATTTCTGATATTTATATGGTAAAAATTATTTATCCTACAAATTTAAAACGATTATAAAGGAATATATGATTCTATATGTAAAACCCTCTTATTGTATTATTATTATTATTAGAGATACATACATGATACAAATTAAAAATTAAATTTTGAATTAATCAGATATAATTCTTATTTTAAATAGTTAATAAAACTAGCTAAAATATAATCTGTTATTTACGTTGTTCATATCTCTCATTATTCATTAATAAAATTGAATATTATTATGTCTAATATGTTTCACTTGTTTCTTTATTTTTATGTCTTCTTCCCGTGGTGGCGTTGACACTTTCCTTCATATAGAGCAAACCATAAAAGTGGAACCATACAAAACATGAAATAATAATTAAATTAAACATATATTACTAAATTATTCAAAAGAAAATTAAAAGCAAAAGAAGGGAGAAAGGCAATAAAGAAGTTGAGAAAGGCAACAATATTTTATAGGAGAGGGGCCACAGCTATGTATGTGTATGGTTATTGGTTTCACTTTGATGTATGAGTGGTGGAATCATATGAAGAAATTTTAGTGGAGATTGTGGTCTTGCTGTTAAAGCCAATTTATTTAACTTTTAAACCAATTCAGATTTCAGAGGCTCCAAATTAAATCACATAATCAAAAAGCGTTAGGTCCAGTAACGTTTGTTTTTGAGAGACTACACAAATATTAAAGAGATAAAAGTATACAAAAAAATTCGAATGAGAGATAGAAATAGATAATTAAATCAGAGATAAAATATATGGATAAATAAAAAAATCTTTTATCCCATGTTATTCTTTTTGTTTTTTTTTTCCTCCTACTGCATCTTCTAATTTATAGGTTAAGTAATAATTCATCATGAATTGAAACTTTATTTAAAAAGATAATTAATAAATTATTACATATACAAAACATATCCAAACATTATTATTATTATTATTATTATTATTAAAAAAGATATATGACTT
>NC_029793.2:4206742-4209148 GCF_000816755.2 Arachis ipaensis | reverse complement strand
ATTACTGTTTTTGTCCCTTTTATTTTTTTCTGTTTTAGATGAAAATATACTTAGGATTATTGGTCATCACCAAATGGACAAGATTATTGCAACTATATTGAATAAAAAGAGTTGCAACAAAAATTTATTAAATTCAATTCTCACATCTAAAATATTAGGACTATTTTCGATTTTGGGTAATGCTAGGTAGACAAAAAAAAGGCCAAAATTTGCTTTATTTAGCATTAATTAATTATCGCAACAATTAATGAATGCTAAATAAGGCAAATTATGGCTGTTTTTGGCTGATTTTCTTTGGTTACCAAACATTTCCGATTTTAATTTGGTGGATGATAATCTACAATGCAAGTACTAAATTCTAATAAATACTTTAAGAGTTTAAAGATACGTTAGTTCTAACTTTAATAAGATGATTAATATTGATGAATGTCTAGCTAAATGTAATAATCATAAAAAAAAAATGGTCACGAAATGTGGTGGTCGTGGAGCTGGTGCGTATACATAAGGCAAGCAATGTAGTTCTATTAATTAAAATGAATGAATGATATTAAATCCCAGAAAGCTAAAAGAAGAGGCTAAAGACAAGAGCAGCCTTAAAAGAGGAAGAAAAGAAAAATATTTCCTTAATAAAAAAAGGGCAACAAAACAAAAAAGAGAAAGCTTGATTATAAGTTATAATAACAAACATACACTACTAATTCCAAATGCAAAGATTCAACATATTCTTTGAGTACACAAGCGTGTACTAATAAATCAACAAGATATACCAACAGATATCGATAAGATTCTTCTCATATACGATTAATTTTATAATTTCAATTAATCATGATGATAAATCTTTGTTTGCAACACTTTTAGCTAGCTAGCATCTAATAATATTATTACACTTTTATATATCGAAAAAATTGCTTACCAACAAAATCCTTGAACAGTTTAGTCATAAAAAAATTAAAAATAAAATTGAAAATATATCTCTGAATAATAACTTTGAATTTTGTTTATTCTTTTATTGTTCATATATAAAAGTAATTAACACACATGAAACTCATTCTACAAATATCCAAAACTGTATGTATAAGCATATATTTGCTTTTTTATTTTAGAAATTTCCAAACCATGATTTGGCTAAACTATTTATTTTAATAACCAAACCATAATTTAGATTTCCAAACTGAAGAATCACTCATGCTCTTACTATATATATATATATATGTGTGACTACTTTACTTTAGTATAATAATCAACATGGTTTTGTAAACAAATTGAAGAAAATTAAAACTCCATAGCCATGGAAAATTAATTAATTAGGGTTGCTTCCTCAACTCTTTGTAGAACCTCTTAATGAATTCTTCGGCAGCCTTGTCCACTTGATGATCTTTATCGTATTCTGTGTCGACATTCATTGGGAACGGTGAATCCGTTACCCTTAACCGACTCACGGTAGGGCTCCGGCCGAACCCCGGTAGCGCCGGGGATGCCTCGACCACATTATCATTGTTGTTGTTTAGGATCTCTAACACCGCCTTTACAGCACTGACCGTCACGACGTCGTCGTCGCACTCGTGAGGCGCGTGGGAGCGCGTGAACAGCTTGTTCTTGCGGTGGAGCTTGGAGAAGAAGTTATTGGGCGTGTTGCTGCAGCTGAACTCGTACTCCCTGGTGGTGGAGAATTGTTGGAGGTGCATGTCGGCGTGTTGGTGGTGGTGGAACATCATGAGGTTGGCGATGGCTTTTCCGGCGAGTTTGCGGCGGCGTTTGAGAACCATGTTGAGTTCTAACATGAGTTTGCCTTTTGAAATTCCCTTCCTTAACATGTAGAAGGCAACACGTATTATGTTCCACACTTTCTTTGCTATCACTGGTAGGTTACTTTCCATTTTTAGAGAGAGAGAGAGAGAGAGATGATTAGAAGGTTTGGTTGAAGGGATGGGTAAAAGAAGGAAGGGGAAGAGGCATATTTATATGTGTGTGATAGTGTGGGGAAATAAAAATTAAAGTAAGAGAAGAAGGAGAAAAATGTGATGGTATTGTTTTGTAGTGGTAGTATTGTACTATTGAATCTGCCTACCCTTGATTATTGAACCATGGGTCATGAATTGCTATTTAATCTTAATTTAGAACCCACTTTTCTTTTTAGTTTTCTTTCTTTTTCTTCACTTCATCATTATTGGTGGGGCTACCCTAAAAATAGATTTTTGTTTATTTAAATAAAAAAATATTGGTTGTTTTTTAATACAAGTTTAATTTTGTTACACTGGTTACAGTGGTACAATTATATTCGTTCTTTTCAATTATTATTTACACCGTCAATATAAAAAAAATTATTTTTATTGATATGATATTACGTAATTAAACATATTTATAAAATTATTTTACATTGATAATATATATATTTGTTTTTATTAG
>NC_029793.2:4190048-4206670 GCF_000816755.2 Arachis ipaensis | reverse complement strand
CAGATAAAACGTACACTTATGTTTACTTTAACTAGATCAGAAATATTTGAGGATTAAGTTGTACGAAAAATAATATAATTCAAGTTTAGATCATAGGTTTTTCCGTTTTTGTGTTTTGTTGGTTTGCATGCTAAGCTAGCTCTAAGATAAGACTTCTATAAAGTTTCATATTATCTAGAATATTATCCCAATATTTTAGTTACAAACAAAAATATTCTATCACTACTAGAAATTAGCTATCAATAGTTTTTATATAGTTGCATACATTTATACATATTTTATATATTTTCTTAAAAGAGTAATTAATTATTAAAATAATCAAATTTTTATAAAAAAATAAAAAAAATTTATAAGCAAAAAAATTAGCTATCAAAATAATTTTTTCAATATAAATATATAAATATAATTTGATTATTGTAACAACTATCCCTTCTAAAAACAAAATTAAATTCGAAATTTAAAAATCAGTTAGGAGATGGGTTTAAAATTTTGAATTTATGGATAGAAATCTAGTAACTACCCTCCGTTTGAATTTAAAATTATCTCAACCACCCTATCCCCAAGTGTATATAAATAGGGGTGCACCTATAGGTAGAAAATCACTCATCTCAAATACTAATCCTCTCCCTTCTCTATCTACAAAAAATATATTCTGTGTGCAAACACAAGAGGCAAGCTCAAAAAAGCGTTAGGAAAAGAGTAGGGAATTATGCTTTTCTTACTTTTATGTTGGCATGTAGTATGCTCTATTTTATTTCCTTCAATCCATGCATGGCTACCATCTTTCATGTGTCTTATGGCATTAATTATCCTTTACTCATCTTTTATCCACATTGATCATTAGGGGTGTTCAAATCTAAACCGATCCAAATTAAACCGTTCATCCAATCCGATCCAAACCGAAAACCGATTAAAACCGCACGAATTCGGATTCGATTGGATTTTATTTTTTGCAAATCGCTGGATTGGATTGGATTTCGGATCTACTTTTCATAACTAATCCAATCCAATCCAAACCGCACAATGTGCTATAATAATATTATTTTATGAGTAAATGCCCAAAATGGTCCCTGAATTTCAAATCGGTATTCAATTTAGTCCTTAATTTTTATAAATGACCAACTAAATCCCTTAAATTCAGAAACGTACGTCTCCGTTAGTCCCTTGCAGAAGTGCCGTCTAAACGTTGCTGATGTGGAACGTTAACTGCCATGTGGGCAATCCATTAAACGACGTCGTTGAAGGAGTGGATGCCCTAAGTGTGTAAAACGACGTCGTTTCAAATAACATCTTCTCCCCCTTTGAATAAACAATTCTTGTTGGTCCCCCCTTCCACTTCAACGTTTCCCACCAAAACTTCAGAAAAGCGTTCTCTTCTTCTCTGTCCGTTCATTCTCCTATACTTCCCACTCACATTTGCTCGCCGAGGATCATCTTTAGAATCTGTTCTCTCCGGTCACTGAAGGAGTTATCGACGAAGCATCACCTTCTACACTGCCGATGGTGAGAAGTAACAGTTCAAGTTGATCATTCTCTTTCATTTTTTGTATTTCATTGAGGGTTCTTGATACTTATGTGTGAATGCGTTGTTGTATATGTAAGGGAGTGGTTTAGAATATTGTGGTTGTTGATGGCGCAAATGTTAGGGTTTAGGGTTTCTAATATGAAACTTGTAACCACATAAATCATAATCTGGTTTAAGTTATAGTCAATAGGAAGTTATATGGCAAATTCACCTGGTTTAAGTTATATAGCAAATTCACCTGCGGTACATGTGGAGATGTTGGTCACACGATAAGGAGTTGTAGAATAGCAAAAAAAAAAAAGGCTGATGAGCTAGCAGTTGCTGCAAAGGCTGCTGAAGATGCTGCAAATAAGGGTGACACTGGTTCTAAAGGTAACAAAAGTGAGGTTGTTACTGAAGAATGTGAGGTTGGTGCTGAATGAGGACAAATTGATACTCAAACAGAAGTTGCTGCTGAAGGGGGTCTAGGAGCTGAACAAGAACCTGCAACTCAGGTAATAATAGTATTAAAAACATTAATCAAAATTAGAGCTTGAGTTAATAAATCTGGAAACAAACAAATCCATTTTCTTGTTAACTTGGGAGGATATGTTTTTGGTCAGCTAATGTGATTCTTGACAGTGTCATCATCCATATTATGACACTTTTATTGTTGTTATTGATATCATAGGCTGCAAAGACTACAAAGAATGCCAAGAAAGGGCATCTGAGAACTAAAAGTGAGAGACGCATAGACAAACTCCCTGTCAAGAGGACAACTTCATTCACTGCTGCTACTGCTGCGGCTGCTCCACATCCAACTGAGATTTCAAGAGAGACTATTCAAGGAGCTAGTGCAACAACCTCTGAAAAACTGGCCTCCTTCTTGAAATTTGTTCTAACTCCAGGATTCAACCCACCAAGAAAAAATGTCTAACTAGCACAAAGTGTAGTGGCTTTTTGAGTTCATGTTGTTGTAGTTGAATGCTATGGTTAAACAATCCTATCTTTTTGTAATGTAACCTTTGAAACCTGTATGCATGGTCTTTGAATGTTGTTATGGCCTATGATGTTTTGGGTTGTGATAGTATGTTATGCACAATGTGCTTTAGCACAAACAACACTTGTTCCATATTACGAAATTAGTTATGTTAAATTAATGAAGTTTTTGGTTTAGTTCATGTTATGATTTATCTCTTTCTAGTTTAGTTGAACCCAATTTTAGCAGAATAAGTGCAGCATCAAGAGTTGAACTCATGTCAAATTAGTGTTTCATTTCATTTCATTCCATCTTCATCAAGACATTACATACCACTTAAGAAATTTAAAATTTCATAACATAATCATCATTTGTTGAATATAAACCCCAACAAACTAAAATCTAAACACACACCAAAAGTAACTACAAAAGCCAGCAGCACCATTGTCATCATCTTCACGGTCTTAACATCACTCTCCAAAACTTTAATGTTTCCCACCAAAACTTCAGAAAAGCTTTCTCTTCTTCTCTGTCCGTTCATTCTCCCATACTTCCCACTCACATTTGCTCGCCGAGGATCATCTTTAGAATCTGTTCTCTCCGGTCAGTGAAGGAGTTATCGACGAAGCATCACCTTCGTACACTGCTGATGGTGAGAAGTAACAGTTCAAGTTGATCATTCTCTTTCATTTTTTGTATTTCATTGAGGGTTCTTGATACTTATGTGTGAATGTGTTGTTGTATATGTAAGGGAGTGGTTTAGAATGTTGTGGTTGTTGATGGCACAAATGTTAGGGTTTAGGGTTTCTAATATGAAACTTGTAACCACATAAATCATAATCTGGTTTAAGTTATAGTCAATAGGAAGTTATATGGCAAATTCACCTGGTTTAAGTTATATGGCAAATTTACCTGTGGTACATGTGGAGATGTTGGTCACACAACAAGGAGTTGTAGAATAGCAAAGAAACAAAAGGCTGATGAGCTAGTAGTTGCTGCAAAGGCTGCTGAAGATGCTGCAAATAAGGGTGACACTGGTTCTAAAGGTAACGAAAGTGAGGTTGTTACTGAAGAATGTGAGGTTGGTGCTGAAGGAGGACAAATTGATACTCAAACAAAAGTTGCTGCTGAATGGGGTCTAGGAGCTGACCAAGAACCTGCATCTCAGATAATAATAGTATTAAAAATATTAATCAAAATTAGAGCTTGAGTTAATAAATCTGGAAACAAACAAATCCATTTTCTTGTTAACTTGGGAGGATATGTTTTTGGTCAGTTAATGTGATTCTTGACAGTGTCATCATCCATATTATGACACTTTTATTATTGTTATTGATATCATAGGCTGCAAAGACTATAAAGAATGCCAAGAAAGGGCATCTGAGAACTAAAAGTGAGAGACGCATAGACAAACTCCCTGTCAAGATGACAACTTCATCCACTGCTACTACTGCTGCGGCTGCTCCACATCCAACTGAGATTTCAAGAGAGACTATTCAAGGAGCTAGTGCAGCAACCTCTGAAAACTGGCCTCCTTCTTGAAATTTGTTCTAACTCCAAGATTCAATCCACCAAGAAAAAATGTCTAACTAGCACAAAGTGTAGTGGCTTTTTGAGTTCATATTGTTGTAGTTGAATGCTATGGTTAAACAATCCTGTCTTTTTGTAATGTAACCTTTGAAACCTGTATGCATGGCCTTTGAATGTTGTTATGGCCTATGATGTTTTGGGTTGTGATAGTATGTTATGCACAATGTGCTTTAGCACAAACAACACTTGTTCCATATTCCGGAATTAGTTATGTTAAATTAATGAAGTTTTTGGTTTAGTTCATGTTATGATTTATCTCTTTCTAGTTTAGTTGAACACAATTTTAGCAGAATAAGTGCAGCATCAAGAGTTGAACTCATGTCAAATTAGTGTTTCATTTCATTTCATTCCATCTTCATCAAGACATTACATACCACTTAAGAAATTTAAAATTTCATAACATAATCATCATTTGTTGAATATAAACCCCAACAAACTAAAATCTAAATACACACCAAACGTAACTACAAAAGCCAGCAGCACCATTGTCATCATCTTCACGGTCTTAACATCACTCTCCAAAACTTTAACGTTTCCCACCAAAACTTCAGAAAAGCTTTCTCTTCTTCTCTGTCCGTTCATTCTCCCATACTTCCCACTCACATTTGCTCGCCGAGGATCATCTTTAGAATCTGTTCTCTCCGGTCAGTGAAGGAGTTATCGACGAATCATCACCTTCGTACACTACCGATGGTGAGAAGTAACAGTTCAAGTTGATCATTCTCTTTCATTTTTTGTATTTCATTGAGGGTTCTTGATACTTATGTGTGAATGCGTTGTTGTATATGTAAGGGAGTGGTTTAGAATGTTGTGGTTGTTGATGGCGCAAATGTTAGGGTTTAGGGTTTCTAATATGAAACTTGTAACCACATAAATCATAATCTGGTTTAAGTTATAGTCAATAGGAAGTTATATGGCAAATTCACCTGGTTTAAGTTATATGGCAAATTCACCTGCGGTACATGTGGAGATGTTGGTCACACAACAAGGAGTTGTAGAATAACAAAGAAACAAAAGGCTGATGAGCTAGCAGTTGCTGCAAAGGCTGCTGAAGATGCTGCAAATAAGGGTGACACTGGTTCTAAAGGTAACGAAAGTGAGGTTGTTACTGAAGAATGTGAGGTTGGTGCTAAAGGAGGACAAATTGATACTCAAACAGAAGTTGCTGCTGAAGGGTGTCTAGGAGCTGAACAAGAACCTGCAACTCAGGTAATAATAGTATTAAAAACATTAATCAAAATTAGAGCTTGAGTTAATAAATCTGGAAACAAACAAATCCATTTTCTTGTTAACTTGGGAGGATATGTTTTTGGTCAGCTAATGTGATTCTTGACAGTGTCATCATCCATATTATGACACTTTTATTGTTGTTATTGATATCATAGGCTACAAAGACTACAAAGAATGCTAAGAAAGGGTATCTGAGAACTAAAAGTGAGAGACGCATAGACAAACTCCCTGTCAAGAGGACAACTTCATCCACTGCTGCTACTGCTGCGGCTGCTCCACATCCAACTGAGATTTCAAGAGAGACTTTTCAAGGAGCTAGTGCAGCAACCTCTGAAAAACTGGCCTCCTTCTTGAAATTTGTTCTAACTCCAGGATTCAACCCACCAAGAAAAAATGTCTAACTAGCACAAAGTGTAGTGGCTTTTTGAGTTCATGTTGTTGTAGTTAAATGCTATGGTTAAACAATCCTGTCTTTTTGTAATGTAACCTTGGAAACCTGTATGCATGGCCTTTGAATATTGTTATGGCCTATGATGTTTTGGGTTGTGATAGTATGTTATGCACAATGTGCTTTAGCACAAACAACACTTGTTCCATATTCCGGAATTAGTTATGTTAAATTAATGAAGTTTTTGGTTTAGTTCATGTTATGATTTATCTCTTTCTAGTTTAGTTGAACACAATTTTAGTAGAATAAGTGCAACATCAAGAGTTGAACTCATGTCAAATTAGTGTTTCATTTCATTTTATTCCATCTTCATCAAGACATTACATACCACTTAAGAAATTTAAAATTTCATAACATAATCATCATTTGTTGAATATAAACCCCAACAAACTAAAATCTAAACACACACCAAAAGTAACTACAAAAGCCAGCAGCACCATTGTCATCATCTTCACGGTCTTAACATCACTCTCCAAACTTGTCATCCTCCAACTTAACTCATGCAAAATTCTAGTGGAATGGGTGTTGCACAAACTTGTTCTTCACATCCATCAGCCCAACAAAAAGAATTACAATGAATTCTATACTGCAAAGTAAAAAATGCAGGTGAATCCAACTCAAATTCAAACAATCTTAACAATTTCTTCACAGCCATAACCTTACCTCATAGTTCGGACAACCATAAAATGGTCTACCTAGATTTTCTGCTGTTGTTGAGTACTTCATCACCGTTCGAAGCCCGCAATTATAGAAAACAGCGTTCTTACCTCCCCTATTGCGCATTTCTTTGTTGCCATAAGGCCTGCCTGCAGAGTTGTTCCTACTTGAGCTACTTTGACTTCTCTCGCCACCACCCATCATCACTCACATAGACAAGAAATCAATTTGGGTTTTAGGGCGAAGAAGAGAGGTCGAAGAAGAGGAGACTCGAAGAAGAAAAGGAGAGTCGAAGAACAGAAGAACATAGCATACAGTTTGAAGAAGGGAAGACAATTAGGGTTTTATAATTGAAATGGACTAATTTGGGTAATATTAGGCAATTCCAGATACCAATTTGAATCAAATTCAACCTTCTCACACATCAGCATACAGCTGGAACGCCCACATGGCAGTTAACGTTCCACATCAGCAACGTTTAGACGGCAATTCTGCGAGAGACTAACGGAGACGCACGTTTCTGAATTTAAGGGATTTAGTTGGTCATTTATAAAAATCAAGGACTAAATTGAATATCGATTTGAAATTCAGGGACCATTTTGGGCATTTACTCATTATTTTATTATTATATTTACAATTATACTTATAACATATTCAATTTGTTATATATTTTTCTATTATTCATGTATTATTATTATTTAATAAATATTTTATGTTCAAAATATTATTTATTTATTTATTTTAACTAACCTATAATTTTATTTCTATTGTTATGTTATCGTTGGCTTTTTAAGATATTGTTAAGACTTGTTATGTCATTGTTGATTATTTAAAATTTGATATTGAGACTTGTTATATGTATTTAATTTTTTATTTAAAAAACCGCAAATCCAAACCAATCTAAACCGCTTGTAATCGGATCGAGTCGGATCGGATTTCCAAAAAAATTTCATCCAATCCAAACCGCACCGCGCATAGATTAAGCGCTCGGATCGGATGACTTTTTCCCTTAAAACCGAACTAAACCGCACCGCGAACACCCCTATTGATCATGATTATCTATTATGTCATTCATTCCCTCTTGATCCATTAATATATATCCCATATTTCTCTATGTGCATTTACATGACCTTTTATGCCATTATATTATTATTCCTTTAATGTTGAGAGTACATACCCCTTTAAAATATTTTATTTAATTATTTAACATACCCTAATTTTACTATGTGCATTTACATGACTTTTTATACCATTAAATTATTATTATTATCCCCTTTAATGTTGAGAGTGCATGCCTTTTTTATATCTTATTCAATGTACCCTATTCTATGATGTGCATCTAAATTACCTCTTATATCATTATGTTATTATTACTCCTTTAATTTAAGGTCAAAGGTACATGCTTTCTTATAATATTTTATTCAAGTATTTAATATACCCCATTCTTACCATGTGCACTTAGATAATATTTAATACATTATATTATTAATATTTTCTTAGGGTCAAGAGTACATGTTTCTTTATAATTATTTTATTCAACTAATTAATATCCCGTATTTTATTATGTGGAATTATATGAACTTTTATACCATTGGATTAATAATATTTCTTTTGAGTCAAGAGTACATGCCCTCTCATAACTATTTTATTCAACTATTTAAAATATTCTATTTTTTTTATATAATGTACATTTATATGATATTTTATACATTATATTATTAACATCCCTCTAGGGTCGAGAGAACCTACTTTCTTATAACATCTTATTCAACATGCTCATTTTGTCATGGTATATGTCACTCCTCTTGTATGATCTATTATTGCTTGAATCTCTTCTTGTGTATGCCTAAACAACCCTAATGGTAAATTAAACTGAAGGAATGATCCTTCGGTAAGGGAAGATGACCCCAAAGACAAGATATCGAGATGATCTCTTGGTAAAGGAGGGTGATCGATCGAGATGATCCTTTGGTAAGGGAAGGTGATCGCTAAGACATTCGAGATAAGAACCTTCGGTAAGGGAAGAGGACTCTCATTTTATACCGGTTTGAACTCAATACCCTTCATAAAAGCTACAAGTTAAGAAAGGAGAAAGTATAAAGCAAAGTTTGATCACAATGATGTTCTTTTTTAAGATTTATTTATGAATATGTCGAAATTCCATATGTTACTATCCTTTCTATTTTTTTTTCTATGTGCTTTTCTTTTTGCCTATATGCTTTACAAGAAAGGTTCATATTACATGCCATATCGTACGACCTTTTTTTAAAATCTCGCACGTGGGCTGGAGATAGATATGGAGGTGTTGCATAGCACTCCTACTGAGACTTTAAGTTCTCATCCCTTTTATTTTCCCATACTGTCTCCAGAGGAACATGGCACAGCGGATAGAGACGACGCAGTGCCCCCGAAGGTAACTTCTGAATATGACCCCTCGAAGCACGCGTGGGTAGTTACGATCACTACTACCGTGCTCCAAACTATCTACTTAGGTCGAGAGTTCGTGGAAAGAGAACCCCAGCTGGCCGTCGTAACCTTTCTAGATAAGAACGCTTCAGCATTCAAGAAGCGGTCATCTGAGGTGATGCATCTCGAATTAGATTCCGAGACGGAGGAAGAGGAATCTAACAACCCTGGCCAGGAGGATCCAGATGAGGAGTTGAACCCTTGCGGAAGTCCAAAGGTGGAATACGTACCCTACTCCCTCACTTCGGCACCCCGTCGAGTCTTAGTTCATCCCACACAACGGAACCGGATCTTCACTGCGCGAAAAGGTGTTGGAGGAAAACCACTGGTATCTCGATTCGTGAATAACTGAAAGGTCCTGATCAAGGATAGGATATGACACGAGTTTGGGAGCCTCTTCGACGAAATTAGTTAGGACGTATTAGTTTCTTTTTCTTTTGTTATAATTACCCCTAAGCATTTTATTTTGAATCGTACTCATGGGAAAGTTGTTATTTCATATTTATTATATTCAATTCCATCGTACTACTGGTATCTCACACAACTCCTGATTGGAATCAGCTTTTACCGAATT
Source organism: Arachis ipaensis (assembly GCF_000816755.2). NCBI lineage: Eukaryota > Viridiplantae > Streptophyta > Magnoliopsida > Fabales > Fabaceae > Arachis > Arachis ipaensis. The sequence continues at coordinate 4,197,222 of NC_029793.2, read as the reverse complement.
TAGCAAGGCATATAATAAATATGAAATAACAACTATCCCATGAGTACGGTTCAAAATAAAATGCTCAGAGGTAATTATAACAAAAGAAAAAGAAACTAATACGTCATAACTAATTTCGTCGAAGAGGCTCCCATACTTATGTCCTATCTTATCCTTGATCAGGACCCTTCAGTTATTCACGAATCGAGGTACCAGTGGTTTTCCTCCAACACCTTTTCGCACAGTGAAGATCCGGTTCCGTTGTGTGGGATGAACTAAGACTCGATGGGGTGCCGAAGTAAGGGAGTAGGGTACGTATTCCACCTTTGGACTTCCGTAAGGGTTCAACTCCTCCTCGGGATCCTCCTCCATGGTGTCTTCCTCCTGCCCAGGGTTGTTGGATTACTCTTCCTCCATCTCGGAATCTGATTCGAGATGCATCACCTCAGATGACCGCTTCTTGAATGCTGAAGCGTTCTTATCTAGGAAGGTTACGACGGGCAGATGGGGTTCTCTTTCCACGAACTCTCGACCTAAGTAGATAGTTTGGAGCATAGTAGTAGTGGTCGTAACTACCCACGCATGCTTCGAGAGGTCATATTCAGAAGTTACCTTCGGGGGCACTGTGTCGTCTCTGTCCGCTGTGCCATGTTCCTTTGGAGATAGTATAGAAAAAGAAAAGGGATGAGAACTTAGAGTCTCAGTAGGAGTTCTATGCAACACCTTCATATCTATCTCCAGCCCACGTGCGAGATTTTTAAAAAAAGGTTCGTACGATATGACATGTAATATAAACTTTTCTTGTAAAGCATATAGGCAAAAAGGAAAGCACATAAAAAAAAATAGAAAGGATAGTAACATATGGAATGTCGACATATTCATAAATAAATCTTAAAAAAAGAACATCATTATGATCAAACTTTGCTTTATACTTTTTCCTTTCTTAACTTGTAGCTTTTATGAAGGGTATTGAGCTCAAACCGGTATAAAATGAGAGTCCTTTTCCCTTACCGAAGGTTCTTATCTCGAATGTCTTGGCGATCACCTTCCCTTAGCGAAGGATCATCTCGATCGATCACCCTCCCTTACCGAAGGATCATCTCGATATCTTGTCTTTGAGGGTCACCTTCCTTACCAAAGGATCATTCCCTCAGTTTAATTTATAATTAGGGTTGTTTAGGTATACACAAGAAGAGATTCATGCAAGAGGAGGGGCATATACCATGACAAAATAAGCATGTTGAATAAGATGTTATAAGAAGGTAGGTTCTCTCGACCCTAGAAGGATGTTAATAATATAATGTATAAAATATCATATAAATGTACATTATATATAAAAAAAAGATATTTTAAATAGTTGAATAAAATAGTTATGAGAGGGCATGTACTCTTGACTCAAAAGAAATATTATTAATCCAATGATATAAAAGTTCATATAATTCCACATAATAAAATAGGGAATATTAATTAGTTGAATAAAACAATTATAAGAAAACATGTACTCTTGACCCTAAGAAAATATTAATAATATAATGTATAAAATATAATCTAAATGCACATAGTAAGAATGGGGTATATTAAATACTTGAATAAAATATTATAAGAAAGCATGTACTCTTAACCTTAAATTAAAGGAGTAATAATAATATAATGATATAAAAGGTCATTTAGATGCACATAATAGAATAGGGTACATTAAACAAGACATAAAAAAAGGCATGTACTCTCAACATTAAAGGGATAATACTAATTTAATGGTATAAAAGGTCATGTAAATGCACATAGTAAAATTAGGATATGTTAAATAATTAAATAAAATATTTTAAAGGGGTATGTACTCTCAACATTAAATGAATAATAATATAATAGCATAAAAGGTCATGTAAATGCACATAGAGAAATATGGGATATATATTAATGGATCAAGAGGGCATGAATGACATAATAGATAATCATGATCAATGTGGATAAAAGATGAGTAAAGGATAATTAATGCCATAAGACACATGAAAGATGGTAGCCATGAAGGAAATAAAATAGAACATACTACATGCCAACATAAAAGTAAGAAAAACATAATTCCCTACTCTTTTTCTAACGCTTCTTTGAGCTTGCCTCCTGTGTTTGCACACAGAATATATTTTTTGTAGAGAGAGAAGGGAGAGGATTAGTATTTGAGATGAGTGATTTTCTACCTATGCACCCCTATTTATATACATTTGGAGATAGGGTGGTTGGGATAATTTTAAATTCAAACGGAGGTGGTTACTAGATTCCTATCCATAAATTCAAAATTCTAAACTCATCTCCTAACTGATTTTCAAATTTCGAATTTAATTTTATTTCTAGAAGAGGTGGTTGTTACATTATAATAACTTCTATAATTAGATTATAAATACAATTAACTTATGTATATATAAAAAATTAACTACTAAATTAATTATTAATATAAAGTATATATTAAAAATAAATTAAATATATATATATATATAGTTGTTAATTTTTTATATGCATATACTATTTGTAGAATTATTTATTCCGATATTCTTGTATAGGTAGCTAATTAATGGTATCCAAACATGACCCTTAATTATAGGTAAGGTTTAATAACTACAAAAATCAAAGACTCAAAACGACAAATATTAAAGCGGTCTAATGATTAAAAGAAAAAAAAAAGGATTGTCAATATGTAGTTATCTAATATTTTTAAAGTTACTCTTAATTTCTCTAGTGTTTTTAAGATATTTTAAGATTTAATCATATATTCTCTTCATAGATAAAGGCTGGCTACTTCAATCTTCATCAACAACTTGTTTGTTAATTGTTATTATCCATTCCATTATTGTTTTAATATGCTTGTGTAACTTATTCTAGAACAATGCAACTTGACATAACATGCCAAACACAATGTATTCCTGAAGTTGAAGTATATCATTTATTTGAATGAAAATGAGTTAAAAGAAAATTAAAATCAAGTTCCGGGCGAGGTATCAAGAATCATCATGTAATAAAACTAACAAACAAACAGAAAGGAAAAGGAAAATTCATGAAAAAGTTATTCATATCCCCAGCCTCAGATATTATAGATCCATTAAAGCAGCTATACTTAAAATAATTTCATATATATCCTGTTAGAATTTTTATTCTAATTGTGGTCCAATTTGTTAATATAGAAATTAGTTTGGGTGGTATTGTAATTATTCATTATTATATTGACAGTTGGTCTGTTCTTTGATGGAAAGAACACGACTGTTCATCATAAACTTTATAAAATTTGGGCCCCCAATTCTGATCACAACAACAACAAAAAAAAATACACCTTGATTCCATCTGGTTCTCTGTGATTCAAGAATTGGAAGTTCCAAATTAAATCAAAGAATTTATTGGCAATGGCTGGAGGTACGTAAATTACTGGTTTTATAAAGAAATCTAACATGTGGTATCAAAGCAAAATTGTCTCTACCTTGCCATTTGAAAATTTTGATTACTGTGCATCATTTTGATAAATTATTTTCAAAAGAAGAATGTGTAGTATGAATTTTGAAATAAGAAAAATCATTGAAAGTTAAAGTTGACGTACCATAAGAAGAGAGAATAATAAATAATATTCTCAGAAAGAATCTTCTAATTCTTTCACTTAGGGTGTGCAGACCTTGACTATGCTCTTCGTAGGGAAGAGCCTCTGACACCTACTGATGCTAGTTCTCAAGCCGAGGTAGCATTATACGAACGGTGGGAGAAATCCAACCGTTTAAGTATGATGTTCATTAAGTCTCGTATTTCAGCTAGTATCCGAGGTTCAATTCCTGATTGTAGGAATGTCAAGGATTATATGAAGGCTATTGATGAACAGTTTGAGTCTTCTAGTAAGGCACTTGCAAGCACCCTAATGGCACAATTGTCATCTATGAGGCTTACCGGCGTAAGAGGTGTGCGTGAACACATCATGAGGTTGAGAGACATTGCAGCACAACTGAAAGCTTTAGAGGTTGAGATCTCTGACTCATTTCTGGTGCATTTTATTCTGAATTCTCTTCCTGTCCAGTACGGACCATTTAAGATTTCTTATAACACACATAAGGAAAAATGGTCCATTAATGAATTACTGGTGATGTGTGTGCAAGAGGAAGGAAGGCTAATTCAGGAACTTGGTAAAAGTGCACTATTAGTGACAAATGAGGGTAGTAAAAGCAAGCTCATAAGAAGAAAGGAAAGGGTATTGTATCCCATCCTATGAAGAAAGAAGGTGCACGGTGTTTCTTTTGTAAAAAGAAAGGACACATGAAGAAGGAGTGCCCAAAATTTAAAGTTTGGCTTGAAAAGAAAGGTACTAACCTTTGTGATCTTATTCCTTCAGTGTGTTTTGAATCTAATTTTGTTGAAATATGTCATGACACTTGGTGGATTGATTCTGGTGCTGAAATTCATATTTCAAATACCATGCAGGGTTTCATAAGGAAAAGAAAACCGATAGGAAGTGAACTGAGCATCTATATGGGCAATCAGATGCGTTCACGTGTGGAAGCTGTTGGAACATTTAGGCTTGTATTAAGTACTGGTTGTATTTTAGATTTAGAAATAACCTTTTATATTCCAGATTTTTCTAAAAATTTGATTTCTTTATCTAAGCTTGTAAAACAAGGATTATGTATAAATTTTTATGATGATTCTGTTGACATTATTAAAAATTCTAATATTATTGGACGTGGTACTTTAATTGGTGATTTATTTAAAGTCCATTTAGCTAATAATGTTCCATCTAGTCTAATGATTATGCATGGTAATGGTATAAATGAAAAATCCTCCATGTTATGGCACCGAAGGTTGGGACACATCTCCATTGAGAGAATAAAGAAATTAGTAAGTGATGGAGTTCTTGAAACTCTAGACTTTACTGATTTTGATACTTGTGTGGATTGCATTAAAGGAAAGCAAACCAAAAGGTCTCAAAAAGGTGCTAAAAGGAGTTCTGACATATTAGAAATAATTCACACTGACATATGTTGTCCTGATATGTCATTAAGTGGTCAGAAATACTTCATCTCCTTTATTGATGATTATTCACGATATATGTATCTCTATATACTTCATAATAAATATGAGGCATTGGACGCTTTTAAAGTTTATAAAGCTGAAGTAGAGAAACAATGCGGAAAGAAAATTAAGATCGTGAGATCAGATAGAGGTGGAGAATTCTATGGGAGATATACTGGAAGTGGACAAAAAAATGTTGTTCAAGAACATATTGCTCAAGAGCAACTTCAAGAAGAGGGAGAACCTGTTATGCCACTACCTTTACAAGAGGTTGATGATGTAACATTAAGAAGATCAACAAGAATAAGAAAGCCTGCAATTTCTAGTGACTATGTAGTGTATCTTGCTGAATCTGACTATGATGTTTGTGATGAAAATGACCCAACGACGTTTTCACAAGCAATGGAAAGTCGTAATTCCAATTTCTGGCTAGATGCTATGAAGGATGAAATGAATTCTATGGCAGATAACCAAGTTTGGGATCTTGTAGAATTGCCTGATGGGAAAAAGGCCATTGGCTGTAAATGGGTATTTAAAACCAAGAAGGATTCATCAGGCAATATTGAGCGCAACAACAACAAAAAAAAATACACCTTGATTCCATCTGGTTCTCTGTGATTCAAGAATTGGAAGTTCCAAATTAAATCAAAGAATTTATTGACAATGGCTGGAGGTACGTAAATTACTGGTTTTATAAAGAAATCTAACATATCCATAATTTGGATTTAATCTATGTTGTTATGGATGCATTATTACTTAATTATATTGCACATAATTTATTCCTTCTTACTAAACGTATATTCTCAGCCTGGAAAGATGTTTGTATCTAGGGATGTTATTTTCCATGCAGATAAATTTTCATCTGCAAAATTTTCAACTCAATGTAATTCTCATAAACAAACTACTAATTTAGATTTTACAACTACTAATTCTCAACACACAACTCTTAATACAGATTCTTCATATGAGAATAATCAACCTATTGCTACTAACAATTAGGGGTTTACATGGCTCGACTCGATCCGAAGATCCGGTTCGAACCCGAACATTTTAGAGGCTAATTTCATGTGATTTCATCGAGTTTAGAGTCGGGTAAGAGTCTTAAAAATAAACCCACTCATTATTTAGGACCGGGTCTGGGTTAAGGCGAATTCGACTTCACCCGATCCATATGCACTTTAAGAAAACTAAAAAGTTATATATGTCTTAAATTAATTCCAATATTATGTTATATTAATTATAAGCTTACTGTTTTATTTTTAATCACACTTGTTGAATTAGAAAATAGATAAAAAAAACATCAAATCAAAATTTATGAACAAATTCAAATTTAAATATGGATATCAATTTCTTGATAACAAGCTTCTTCTTTATAAATAGCTGCATCATAAATAAGTTTTTTTATAAATTATTATTAAAGTTTTAAAGGTTCGGTTTTCACCTTATTTATACTTGGTATAATTGTGACCCAAAAATATTTAAGCTTCATCAGATTTAGAGTTGGGTTAGAATCTAAGAAATAGACCCAATATATATTTAAGATCCGATCTGAGTTAGAACAAGCCCGATTTTACCTGACTCATGTACACTCTACTAATAGTAACACTACTAGTACAGATTTAGTACCATGCACCATCTCATACTGCATCTACTACTATACCAATTTCATCTATTGAGATCACCCTACCCTTTGACTCTCAAAATTTAGATACCATATTAGATTTCAAGAAGAAGAAAAGATGATTGAAAATGAGAATAGTGGCGGCAGAGAAATATAGAGAAAGAATAGAGAGAAAGTTAGATAGTAAAAAAGAAAGAAGTAAAACTAAGAAAAGATTTTTAAACCCAAAACAGGCCGAACGTCCAAATCCAACACGAATAAGACCCAGAAAAGAAAGAACAAAGAAGACATAAATCTAAGTAAAACTGCTAAAAACTAATGAAAAAGGGCCCAAGAATGTACATTGTTGTTTTTTCTTTGGGAAATATCAAAATGCCTAACAGTTAAACAGCCCAGCTCATTTAACTCCATCAAGCTTATGTTAATTGGTGGTATGGTTTCTTTAGTTAGTCCCTTTAATCAAGTGTTAAACAAAATAAATTTTCTGACCAAAACAATAAATAAATAAATAAATTTAAAATAATTATTCTTTGGTACTTT
>NC_029793.2:4189737-4190022 GCF_000816755.2 Arachis ipaensis | reverse complement strand
TACTTTTCAAGATGGAGAGTAAATCATCTTTATATATATATATATATTATCGCATAATAAATTCAGTTTTACATTGTTTAACACATGAAATAAATTCTGTTATATATTTTAGGGATAAGTATTGTTTTGGTCCCTTATGTTGAGGGTCGGAATCGAACCCCTGATGTATATTTTGATTTAAAATCATTCTTAAAGTCGTATTTGAATTTAAAATCGTCCTTTCTAATAAATTTTTTTAATTTATTCCTAAACTACCCCTAAAATAAAAAAATTATAAAATTATAA
>NC_029793.2:4188865-4189583 GCF_000816755.2 Arachis ipaensis | reverse complement strand
TCCGCCTCTCCGCCTCACGTCGCCGCCTCCGCCTCGCTTCTGCCACCTCACACCTCGCCGCCTCCGCCTCCGCCTCACGTCTTGCTTCTGCTTTCTTGTTTTCTGTTTCTGTGGTGGTTGTGGTTGTGGTTGTGGTTGTGGTTGGTGGTGCTGGTGGTGGTTGTGGTGTTTGTGGAGGAGGTAATTATGCTGGTAGTGGTGAGGGTATTTTTGTCCAAAAGAATTAAAAGGACGATTTTAATACGAAAAAAAAACGTTAAATATGATTCTAAATCGAAAATTATGTCGGAGATGGGTTCGATTCTGACCCTCAACGTGAGGGACCAAAACAATACTTATCCCTATATTTTATCTAAATATAAAATATTATGTTTGAATTAAATTCTAGATATTAATAAATTATTCATTATTTATATTTTCATGAGACAATTTTGTTGTGTTCTAAAAGTTTACTTTTATCCAAACTTTAATTAATTAAGTGTTAAATTGGTTAAATATATGATTATTTTTTTTATCAAAGATAGAGAGACTCGAACTCACAACCTCTAAGTGAGTATGAGGAGACTATACCATTTGAGTTATGCCAAAAAGTTATAACTCAAATGGTTTAGTCTTCCTATACTCATCTAAGAGGTCGCGGGTTCGAGTATCTTTATCTTTGGTAAAAAAATATATATATAATTATTTTATGTGTTAAAAATATATAAAATATATGTAT
>NC_029793.2:4179497-4188836 GCF_000816755.2 Arachis ipaensis | reverse complement strand
ACGAATTAAAGAAGATAATTTATTTTCTAATTTATGTATACTTATACTGTTTTTCCTATAATTTCCTTTTGGGTTAGTGCTAAACTGCCAATAGAGTTTGTTTCTAATTTCTCTCGTCATAGATAATTAACAAAATTTTATTGCATCAATAAATATTACACATCATCATTACATCAAGTACACTTTTATTCCATAATACATGATTATTGGTCACATCTAGGATACATATCTTGACTTTGGAGGAAAAAGACAATAAAATTAAAAACCACTAATAACAAATTAAAAAACAACCAACAACTCTCTTCATAGGAAGAAATATCAAAACTTAAAGATACAAAAAGGAAAAATAAAAGATTCATAAGAAACCTGTAGGACTCAAAGGTTAGAATAGGGAGATATAGACCATCACCTAATAAAAAAAACCTAAGAATCAACTTTGGGGTTTCATGAAGCATATTTTAATCTGCACTAAGAAGAGAAACTATTGGAGACATGTATAAAATATACAAGACTATGTCCCCATATACCTAGCTAGAAAGCTAGTATCAAATTATCAATAATAATTTAATACAGCAAAAAACATTTTATCTTAATTCAAACATAAAGTTTATTCATATTCATGTGAGTAACCATGTTCTTTTATCTTAACTCAAACTTAACTGTACTTATAGTATCATTCAAACACATAAAATTAAAGTAGAAACTCAGCTGCAGTCAACTTCACGTGAAGTTAATAGTAGAGAATCATTAGCTACACGTGAAGTAAACTGAACCTGAATTTTTACCAAAAATTAATTAATGAGCTATTTTGATTTCATTTAACTCTTTTGTGATTGCTGGAATACAACTTGAACTACGAGCAAGCCCTCCTTTATTGATGATCCCTCCTCCTTTCTCTCTAGGGCTAATAGACTTAGCCCTAATTTTTCCATCAAACTTACTCTTCTTCAGCATCTCCTTCATTGCTTCAGCTTGAAACAATACCGGAAATGCCCTTCCAAACTTGTTAAACCTAACACATGCACTCATGTGTGAACTCAAAGCCTCTTCTTTCTTCCCTCCATTTTTCTCCAACTCTTCCTTCACGGCCTCAGAACACAAACCACACACAAACTTCCCTAGGAACTTGTCGCGGACGCGGTCCATGTACTCAAGAGTACACTCCTCACACATGCCACAACACTCACACTTTCCATCTACTTCAACCTCGGATATCGACGAAAGCTGCTTGGTATTGTTATTATTCTTAGAAGAATCGATCATGGCTTCTTTCGCTAGCTCGAAGGAGATGTCCGAGATGGTTCTTTGAAGATTCTCAGATGAAAGCTTTGGTGGCTTTGATAATATGTTGTTGTTGCTCCTAGTAGAGAAAGTGCTACTAGGCAAAGATTCTCCATGTGGTGCCATATATGGTGAAATTAAACTAGCCACTACCACCAACTATGAACCTAATTGAAGGATCAAAATAGGGAATTGGGATATTAGAAAACTTGGTTAATTATGTGGGGTTTGAGGAAAAATTTGTAGTGAAACACTTGGCTTAAACTAAGAGCAAGAACACATTATCTTAATGGAGGAACAACAATGCTATTTATAATAGTTCTAGGTACTAATTAATTAGCTAGGTTCTTGGAATTGAATCTAGAACTTTATAAATTTGTGTGGATGCTACAGAAACTCAATTTAATGCCAACTTTCCAAAGCCGTGAACTTAATTTTACTAGATTTTTCGAGTTTGATTTAATGAGAAAGCAATGGCTCGTGTAATGCAACTTTTTTGTGAGTGAAGTTTGAATTAAATGTATATCTATTATCTAACCTGAAAGGTAAGTGTGCCTTGTTTTTTTCTTTATGTTACCTATAAATATTTCAGTACTATAGTGAGCTTCAATCCACGTTTGTTTGGTAGTTGTATATGACAATCCAAAGAAGAAAAAAGGGTTTTGATGAAAATGACAAATGCAGCACGAGGTTTAACTGCATCATTTCTTTCTTAGCTTTTTCTCGTGCATGCTAGAGCCTAGAGCTAGGTATAACCGCACACTTTTTCTTTTCTTTTCTTTTTTAAAAAAAAATTTTCTTAGTTTTTCATGCGGTGTACATATATATATAATTTAATCATGTGATCTGATCAAGACTCATCATACAAAGAGTAAGTTAAATCTGAACTGTTAAGTGACAATTAAAAAAATATATAAAAATTTAATTACAAATTTGATAAAACTGTAAAAACTAACATAATAACTAAATTTATTATTTATTTGAGAAATATTATTTATATATTAAAATTAGCCATTAAAATTAACTACTAATGTATTTATGTATAAATACATGTGTAATTTGATTTATTTTCAATGTATATTTATATTTCAGCATATATTTTATATTGGTAGCTAATTTTAATATACACGTAACATAATCCTATTTATTTATTTTTAATTGTTGGGAGGAATACAAGAGTCACGTGTATTCTCTTTAACTACTTGTAAACAGTTGCCATACTATAGAACCTATGTGGATCTTATATCTGAATCCAACTATATTTGATCAAGATAGTTCTACACTAACATAGCACATTTTAACAAATAAATTAAGTGAATAACTATAGTAGTAATATTTAAAGTTTCATACATAATTAATAGGCTAATATCATAAAATTATTCCACGTTAATCTGGGATCATGTAATTGAATTGACTAATGGAAGTTAAAGCTACAATGGAAAAACATCAATAATATAGTTTCCAAATTCATATTCCATATGCATATATAAACAAAAACTAAAGTTGCAAAAAAAAAATATGGAATACAAAATATTACTATAATGATAACTAAATTTAAATATAGTGATGCAATAAACAAGTTTATCTTGCCATACTAAAAGTAATATTTTTTAGATAGCTATTAGAGATGTGGTCCAATACCAAGTAGGCACCGATACAAGTTGTTAGCGGTATTCACATGCTAGCATGGTGAAACCATATACACTACTATTTAAATTTATTCTTTAATTTTGTGGTAAAATTAATCACACGACTAAGAAAAGAAGAAATATGCAATACGGTATAAGCTGAGTTTAATTTGCTCCACATACATAAACAAACTTTTGCTTCTTCACGGGACCTTAAATGAACCATATAGAAAGATGATCCAAAGTCGTTGAAGTTAGTTAATTGACTTAATAAGTAGTGCTACTAATCAATCTCTACAAAAGCTAAGGTCATAAATAATGTTGGATAAATTCAATCATAGTCAGATCGCGATATGAGTGTGTGAGCAACATCAAGCCTATATATAAGTCAATATATGCGATGAGCCGATGAATAGGTTTTTTATTTTTATTTTTATAAGTAAAATTATGGGAAGACATTACTCTTACAATTTTTAATTTTTTGGTGTCTGTTACTCCTACAATTGGAACATTTAAAGTTATTCCCATTTCAAAAGGTGAGTATTTAATATTCTCATGTCGTTAAAAAAAAAAAAAATCTCATGTCAAATGAATAAAGATTGATATATAAAATTAAAATTACTATTAAACCAAGTTGGGTTGGTCTAGTGGTTAGCTTACTAGTTCGCTTAAGCAAGTGTCGGGGATTCGAATCTCGCCTTGTGTTTGCAGCAACTCATTGGCTAGCAGCAAACCTTTAAATGGAGCTTAGTACCGCGACAGATTAGTCTTTGACCTGCCGGATTAGGGGATATAATACTTTTAAGTCCCTGACCCTCACAAAACTTGGACGGATCAGTCCCTGATGGAGGCATTTGGACGGATCAGTTCCTGACGGAGGCATTTGGACGGAAGGACTGATCCGTCCAAGTTTTGTAAAGGTCAGGGACTTAAAAGTATTTTTCAATGGTTAGGGACGAAAATGTCTGCGGAACAAAAAGTCAGGACCTATTTGTCATTTTCTCCTTTTTTTTAATTTTTGGACAGTGTTTGTTTTTTCTTTCCTTTTTCGGATACTGGGTTTTTTTTTTTTTTGTATGCTTCTGGTGGTTACTTTGTGGAAATGGCATCAAGCAATAACAACGGAAGTCCAAAATTTAAATGGTCAACTCTAAGGGTTTTTTTTGGGCCAACATACTATGGGCTTTGATATAGTGAATTGTCAACCATGAATTCCTACTAAAATGACCAAAAACTAAGATATCCATTACTATATAACAAAAAAAAGGGGTGTATTCAGGGCTGCTTATAATAATATGTAGTAAATATTAAAGTATTGATTCCTTTGCATATTTAAGATAATGTGTTGGATCCTCTTCGGTGTGGGCCGGGCTGCCCGGTTCTCACCATGTCCAAAAAAAAAAAGATAATGTGTTGATAAGATTTAGTGATTTACTACCATTTTTATTTTTTAATTGCATTAGATTTTAGAGGGAGAAAAATGGAATATTCAATTCATACTCTTTTCTTATATAGAGAAATAGTTTTTTTTCCCTCTTTTGATATCATGTTGCTTCTTGCAAATTGAAAGATGCTTGCACATAATATATTGTGTGCGGTGCACGTGGTTCCATGTTAGCAATAAGACATGGTTGAGGAGTACGCACGTGTGGGGGAGGAAGCACCAAAGGAAATTGATCAAGCATAATTATTATTTATTTTAAAAAAAAATGAAAAATAAAAAACCCTTCAAATTGAAAATTGAGTTATATATTATTATCCCATTGGAACAAAAAATAAACAAGCTTCATTGAGAAGACTCACTCATCATCTTCATACCTACACTCACATGATAGCTGACACACTCTCTCTTTCTCGCGTGCTCACTGCAATCTCACTAATTTTCTAATTAAGTGGGAAAATAAAAAATAAAAAATAAAAATACTCCCCAATATAGATAAAAGCTTATAATATATATTATATGTTATTATTTACATTTGTTGCCTTATTTTTCACTGAAATGTGCAATGAGTGAACACACTAACAATCTATAAGACATTTTGTGTTCAACTTTTATATATGAAAAAGATTAAGAGAGTTTTGCATGTGATGATAGTGTAATCTAGTTCAAACAAAATTAAATTGAGTGAGTTTAATTTTAAAATTATTGGCTTCTAAGAGATTGGACGATGTCTAGAGTTTATATTAAAATCGATGGATCTAACTAATTTTAAAATTTATATAAGATAAGACAATTTTTTTTTCAAAGACTGGCAAAATTATCAATGTTTGACAAGGGAAAAGAACAACTACACAATAATTAATGCACTAAATTTTTTGTTATTTATTTATTTATTTATTTTGGATTTTTTTAGAATAATAGCTGAAATCAATCTCTAGCGAATTTTTAGTCGAACACTATTTTACTAACATATTTTAGTTACTAAAATTAGTCTTCAATTTTTTCTCTTTGTTAAATAAATCAATTCTTGCGCCAATTTTTTTATTAGAGACTAATAAACTTTGTCAAATCTATATGGATTGATATTTAAAAATAATTTGAAAACTATTAAAAGGTTTTAAAATTTTCATATGAGCTCCTTATCCCATAATAATATAAGGATTTGACATAAGCATTATATATTTAATGAAATAAAAAAAAAATTAGAGGCTGATTTAAATTTAGATAGAAGGTGAAATTGTTGAAAATTAAAATATTTGAATTAAAATTTGGTAAATCATTTGAAATTTGGGATATATTTGGGGAATGTTTGGCCAATATTTTTCATTAAAAAATAGAAAATTAATTTATATTATTTCAAATGTAACATAAAATATTAGTTATCTTTTTTTTGTCCACGACATGTTAAGGACTAATTCACTGATAATTTGAGCTTTATTTAATAATCTGTTGTTTGTTAATGGGTTACTACATACACAAGATAAAATTTAAACTCCTTATATTTAGTTAAACGGACGAATGAACGAACCATTCGACCAATTCAAGTTAATTTATTTTATTTTTTTTCTTTTAAAGTGCACTAGAAGTTTGAATAAAAATATGACAGTAATAATGGGGTAAGGAAACCTTATCCAGTAGTTACTGAGGCTTCTTCTTTAACCTGGGGATCGGAGTCCGGCCCATCTGACTCAATCCTTGTTTTATCTTATCGAATAATTTAAATTTAAATAAAATAAAATAAATAAAATAAAGCTATNNCTTGCTCTACCTCCAGCACCCACATGATTTTTCATCAATATGTTTTTGAATTTATACAAGTCGGTACACAATATGTTCTTAGTAAATAAAATATCAATAAACTTCCCTTTGCTAAAAATCAACCTTTTCTAATCACATGACCTATAATCCAATTATCACCAATAATCGAAATCTTTTCTATTCAAATTGTATTATAATAATGTGTTAATAGTTATTAACGTGTCTATATATTATTTTACTCTTTTTTATAATTTTATAAATTAAATGAAAGATCAAAATTCAAATTAAATTATTCCAGTACATTTTACATATGGACAATTGGATATACATATAGTGTAGCTAGGCACCCGTTTGATTATGGGGTGTCACATTTACTTCTCAAAATCAAACATATTTTAGAGGCATAAACCTTATCATCATCATATAGTTTATATATCCAGAAGACGAGGAGATTCTTTGAAAAGTTAACAAATGTTATTTAATCCAATGTAACAATGTTACCTAACAAGAGTAAGTTGAGTACATGTATGTGATTAGAGGGAGAAAAAAAAAAGAAACCCTAAACACTACATGCATCTTAATTTAATCCAAAATCTTAAAATACAAGATATTCACTTAATTTAAACTTATAAAATCATCTAGCCGTTTTCGACTATCAACTTTATATAAAGACAATTGCATATGAGTTTTTGCTCTAAAATAACGTTCATATTATAGTAGCTAGAATCTCAATTTAACTCTTAAAATATTTTGATATTACGATTTTAAATGAGTTAATCGATTTTACGAAATTTGTACTAAATTTGACGATTTTACAATTTAAATCTTTGTTAAAATTTTACGTTTTACGTACTTAATTTATTTTTTTGATTTTACTTAAAATCTCGATTTTTCCTACCTTAGTTCATGCTTAAAATTGTAAGAAATTATATTTTATTTCACCCCATATAAAGTAAAGTGTTAGACTTGGACACAGTTTTCCTTCTTGAAAAGTGCTAGGTAAATAATGAATATTTTGAACAACATGAACAACCACCAATTAAATAAAAATACACTACACCCTAATTTAATGCTACTAATTAAATTTATTCTTTTAACTTTATTAATTCATATTGTTTACACATTGTTCAAAAATATTGTTAGTTGCCTATACTTTTCCTTTCCAATATAATTAAACGGTGTAGAGCATATGGTTATTACCAAACCTAAGAAAGGCTAGGAAATGTTGCAGTTAAAAGGAACAAAATTAAGAACGGTATAGATTATAGAATAATGGTGACTTGGTAGCAGGTGAAATTAAAGTTAAAAATGATGGTAAGTAGCCACGTGGATGGGGTGATGGCCAATGAATGGATTAAGTTGAGCTGTAAGCATCGTGCTAAAACGTGAGTTAGGGAATATAATAAGGGGTCATGATAGGGCAACAAACGGGGGTAGAAAAAGTACAATTAATTCAACTAAACTAATGTAATAATTCAGAATATAAGACCTTAATTAATAGATTTTGCACGGCTTTCCAAGTAATAATATTATTAGGAGCAGAGGAATCCGGCTGTAAACTTGGACACTATTGGAGGAGTCACAGCGACAAAACCTGCTAAGAGATCGATTCTTTAGGGTTTGAATTTCTTGAACATTTAATTCCACAAATCATTCTTAATTATGCCATTAATTGTCCAATAATTCATACTCTCTTCTTTGGTGTTAGTCTCTTTAAGGTTTTATAACGATTTGAGTAAAATTTTAACTTTGTTTATTCTATGGAGAATAAGCAGTTGAAATCATAATTCAATGGTTAATTAAGTCATTTACATTTTATTTGAAATTTTGAATCTAAAATTAAATGTTGGATTTTTATTCATCATTCTTTTACCATCTTCGGTAATATGAATGTTCGGAATAAAATCACCATATAAATTTTAGAATAGTAAATTTGTCTTTAATTTTAGCATAAAGAAGAAGAGATATTTATGTAAAATTCATACATATACACAAGGACTATATGTTAATCAATGTTTTCAACAAGTAATGAACCAAAAAAAAAAGAATTTGTCCAATAAAAGAAAAAAAAGTAAATTTCTTTTGTGTCAATAACCAAAATTTGTTAGTTGTTTAAGAATAATGAAGTTAATTTGAATTTAATCCTTTTAAGTATATATTATTTTGACTTTTTACTATTCAGTTTATTAAAAATTATTATTTAATAATAAACTTTTAAATAAAATTCAGATATACAACAGATTAATCTTTAATCTATTGAATTTGAGGATACTGTAAACAGAACCAAAAAAGAAAATCACACCATACATACCCACAAGACTAAAAATTAAACCATTGATTAAATTCTACTAATTGTGGTGAATTTTGTTGATTATTCTACAATGGAGTGCATGTATGTGTGTATGTGTCTTAAACTGAAATGTTAAGGAAAGTGAGCAGAGTGTGTCTGTGGCCATAGCTGTTTTCTTTCTAAGTGACAGCCCACCATTGTGTGCAATGCTTAAAACACTTTGATTCCTGTTCACACCACATGATCATTATTCATTGCATCAACTAATCCCTCTTCTTTTTCTTTTTAATTTTTCTCTCATATAAAACTTCAATATATAACAGAATTAACACTTTTTTTTTCTCCCAACGTTACCAATTCATGAAAGATACAAAGAATCTTCAACAAAAGTAATCAAAACACACTAGTGTCAGTGGATGGTGCTACTATATGCTCCTTTAATTCAGAGTTTTAACACTTTATAATAGGTTTAACTAAACCTCTAAACCTCAATCTTCTTTTAATTATAAGTTGATAGTTTCTATATACAAAGCAGTCAATAATTGATGTGCCAGAAATATGATATTAGTTAAAAATAATAATAATAAAAAGAAGTGATGCACTCATCACAAGGGCACTTTAAACTAAAACTACAAATGTTTATTTGTGAAAGGGAGAATACATTGCAAGAATGTAATCATTGAAGATTTTTTTTATTTTTTATTTTTTATTTTTTTCTAAATGGCATGCAACACATTTTCTTTCTAAAATTATATGAATTAGTACTTATTGTATAGGTGAACATCAATTGGTATTTACTATCTATATTTTGAGAGGTTGGTGGAATGGTTATCCATTAATCAAAGGGAACTGTAACTTATTGATTGTCATGGTTGTGTTCACCACAATTGCCAACTCCTTCAATTCAAGGAAAAAATGAAACAAATAAACAATAAGAATAA
>NC_029793.2:4175042-4179249 GCF_000816755.2 Arachis ipaensis | reverse complement strand
TTATTATTTCATTTGTTGTATTATAATATATTTCTTTTTATTTTGAAAAAATAATGTAACTGAATAAATACAACTCATTAAAGATCATTTAATAAGTCAAAAGGCAATTCAATTTTACGTAATTACTAGCTTTGACAAATATTAAAACTATTGATTTATTTTCACATTTTTTTAAAAAAAATCACTGAATTATTTTAAAAAAATATATAACAATTTGCTTAAAATCAATACATAAATAATTTATATAACATACTCATCATGTAATTTGGATGAAATAAAAAATTTATCTCATTGGGTTTTTAAAGTTTACCCAATACAAACTATTTTTCCTAAATAACACCTATAGTGAAATGAAAGAGGGGAAAAAAATCACTATTAAGGGAAAGTAAAAGAGAAGAAACAAGTGAAAAAAGGAAAAGAAAAGAAGGAAAAGCTTTCATGGCAGGAACAGAAGGAAAGGAAAATCTGAGAATTGTTTCCAAATAAAGGAAAGGAGAGAAAGAAAAAATAAAATGAAAGTGGGCTTAAACGACTTTACAGAACTTGCAAGTCACTTCCCTATTATTATATTGACACACCCATATGTATCTGTGTGCATTACAATTAAAAAAAGAAGCTCCAATGTTTCATTATTTACAATTTCTGCCACTCCCCTTTACTCCTCAAAACCCCCTCACCCTCACTCACTCCTTTCTCTCAGACACTTCCCCTCAAACCCCTCTCTTCCCAAAACGGTGCGTTCCGTTGCGTTTTACGTTCACACAAAAAAACACACACACTCTCTCTCTCCCTCTCTCTCTCTCTCACTTTCTCTCTCTAAAACTACAACGCCGTAGCATTGTTAGAGAGTCAGTGCATTTATTAAATAACTGAAAAATGGAAGTGCCGGAATACTTCGTCGGTGGCTATTATGGCACCGGAGGAGACCAATTCTCAACGGAGAAGCGGCACGGCGTCGGCGGTGGTGACCAGAAGCACGGTGGCTATGGCGGCGGTGGTGAGCCGTTTGCCATTGACGACCTACTTGATTTCTCCAACGCCGACGCCATCATGTCCGACGGATTCTTTGAAAATGTCGCCGGAAACTCCTCCACCGACTCGTCCAACGTCACCGCGGTTGACAGCTGTAACTCCTCCGTCTCCGGTGGCGACAACCATTTCCCTGCCGGCATTGTCCCTCGTGCATTCTCCTCCGGCGATCCACAATTCTCCGGCGGTGAACTCTGCGTTCCGGTAATTCTCTCTAGGCCGCATTTACAGACCTCGATATCGTAAATATTAAACCAAGACATTACGATAATCTTGAACTCAATTGTTGAGATAATTCGAGAAGTACGATTTAACATACAGGGCTCATTATCATGAAAATTAAACTAAATATTTACGATATATATTTGTTATAATTCGAAAATTCATGAAAATGAAACTCAAACTTGCATGAAAATTACGATGATAATTTTGAATTTAATTTGATAAGTCAGTGTTCTAACCGTATATTTTTGTTTTAACAGTATGATGACATGGCGGAACTGGAGTGGCTCTCGAACTTCGTGGAGGACTCGTTCTCCACCGAAGAAGATCTGAAAACGCTGCAGCTTCTCTCCGGCGGTGGCGCCGCTGCCATCAACGGCAGAAAACCTCAGACGCCGGAGTCATCATCTTCCTCGGAAAACGCGCTCCATCCTCCATTTGACACCGCGCGAAACGCACCGTTTCTTCTTCATCAGGAGACGCCGCTTCCAGGCAAAGCTCGCAGCAAGCGCTCACGCGCGGCGCCGGGGGATTGGTCCACGCGCTTGCTTCACCTCTCGACTCCTCCGCCGCCGAAACTCCAGACGTCTGCGATGGAGCATAAGCCTCCGACACCGAAAGTGGCGGCACCGACGATGACGAAGAGGAGGGAGGCGAATGCGGAGTGTTTGGGGAGAAAGTGTCTACACTGCGGCGCAGATAAGACGCCACAGTGGCGAACAGGGCCCATGGGCCCAAAGACTCTGTGCAACGCTTGCGGTGTGAGGTTTAAGTCGGGCCGACTTGTGCCTGAGTACAGGCCCGCGGCGAGCCCAACATTCGTTTCAACGAAGCACTCGAATTCTCATAGGAAGGTTCTGGAACTGAGGAGGCAGAAGGATATGCAGCGGCAGCAACAGCAGCAGCAGCAACTGATGAGTCAAACTTCCATTTTTGGTGTATCCAACGGTGGAGATGAGTTCTTAATCCATCATCATCATCATCATCCCCATCATCATCAACAACACCATTGTGGCCCTGATTTTAGGCATGTTATCTAGTGCGTGCGGGTCTAGCTTAATTTAGGGTGGAGAAGAGAGAGGTCTAAACTTAATTAACATCACACCACAGCACTTCCTTTTTTTTAAAGAAGTTTTTTTCAAATATCTTTTGGCTCTGAAAATTTTGTCTTATAAATTTTAATTTGTAGCTTTGCTTCCTTTTTTTTCTTTTCTTAATGTTGCTTTTTATGGCAGAAAGTGAGAAAAGAAGGAAAAGACGAAAAAAAGAAAAAAAAATTGTAGAATTAAGGGGAGAAAGAAAAAGAAGAAGGGAAAATTAGGGAAGAGAGAGCTTCTTCATTCGAGTTGTAGAATCAATTATCTGCCTCTTCATTGTTCCATTGCCGAATTTGGCAAATTGAGTATCAAAAGTTTTTATCTTTTGTTAATTGGAAATGACTAAATGAGGATTAATTAAAGTTCAAGAGTGAGGTAATTATGAAGATTTACGTTTTACTAAAAAAAAAAAGAAAGAAAAGAAAAAATTAACCAGACCAAGAAATTAAAATGCTTGATCACTTTTCTAAAATGCTAGTGTATCTATGGGTCAATGAATAAAGCATAGAACCCAGATTGCCTAAATAGCTAGGGATATGATTTTTGGGCGATATTCATTTATTTTGTAATAGTAAGTAGTAATAAATTGGCCGAAATCGATGGTTGCTTGATTCATATGCTAATTTGGTCAATATGTAATGATGAAACAATGTGCTGATATTTTTTGCCTTATCATAAAAGGTGGGTTACGTTACTCTTGATACCATTGTAATTTTTCTTCTCTTTGCAAGGAGGGAATAATTAAGAATAATATCATCATCATCATCATGATGTGCGTATTTTTATCTAGCAAAGATATTGATTTTTAAGAATATGAGAATTTATTATATTGATATGAAAAATAATGTAAGTGATAACCACTAAACTGTGATTCTATCTCTTGAGTCTTGATATTGATAATTGAACTTAGTTTTAGTAGTATAAAAACATAACCGACACATGTATATACATACACCAAATGTGATGAAGTTGACCCGTTTTTCACCAACAATTTTGAAGGCTTGATTAAAGGGGAAGTACTGAAGTAGCACTTGGTTTTGTGCATTGAGGAGTCCCAAACAAGTGGGGATAAGGGAAGAAGAACAAATATGAAAATACTAAAAAGAATTGGCATAGATTTCAGTGAAATTAAAAAGAAGATTTCTTCAATGTTAGCAAGTAGCCATTCACGCATCGTCCTCTATACGTACCATAATCTCTCTCTAACATGGAAGTGCGTTAAAGGAAAGAGAAGAATATATATAGGAATTATGAAACCCCAACGTGGGGAGGCCCTAAATTATAGTTCTCAAATCAAAATTAAAAAATAAAAAATGAGGGGGGTGCTTACTGCTTAGTGCTTAGCTTGCAAAATGGTGCAGCAAGGTCATGTGAGGAGAGTAATAAATAAACAAAGAATTAGGTACACATTGAGGGGTGATATAACTGTCCACCTGATCCTAGACATATCCTCTTCCATGGGCTCCACTATTTCATTATATGCAATACAGTAAGTAACACTATTCACGGGTCAATTGCTGTGAATTTCTCATTCTTTCTTCTAACATACCCATTAGCCCATTACGCATGAAAATATTTAAGTAAATATTAGAAATTTCAATATTATTTTATCTATGTTTTAAATTATTAAATTTTTTTTTTTTACCAAAGATAGGAGACACGAATACGCAACCTCTTAATTAAGTATAGAAAGACTATATCATTTGAGTTATAACTCATTGACTTAAATTATTAAAATTTTGATTCGTCATGAATAACGTAGAAAAAAAATAAAAAGTCAATTTTTAACTAATTCGTCGTATTTAAAATTTTTTTATTAAGATTATTATTTTTATTTTTTACACAATTTCAATTATTTC
>NC_029793.2:4173832-4174982 GCF_000816755.2 Arachis ipaensis | reverse complement strand
AAATTGTTCGGATTTATCCCAAAAATATACTTTGTTAAAAGTTACATTTTTCGAGAAACTTTTGTCTTAGAAAAAAAAATTAATTCCAGTGAAATTCCAAAATCTATTTGCTTAATTAAAAAAAAAAAGCGTTTAATTCTCCTAACTTTGCACAATAAATCTGTTGTTTTCACTTTTCTCTACCTGCCAAACTAGTTTCTTTTGGCTGAATTGGCTGAATTTTTCTTCACAATATGTTAATGCCGCACCTGATAAAGTAGTTTAATTTGGTGTATAAACTAGATAGAAAAATGGTGAAATGAGAAGCAAGAACTACTAATCCTGTTTTAGTAATCTCCTTTCCTTTTGTATATTTAATTAAGTCAATAATGAAACTAAGTGTAAATGACTCTAATATTTATTCCGTGAAACATTTATAATTTTATGTATATAATATATACAAAAATTAAAATGGTAATTATTTTAAAACGAAAGAAGTGTTTTTTTTTTATAATTATTACCAATGATCTGAGTAAGACAAAAACTATGTAGAAAGAATGGAAATGACTAATTACCACATGAACCCTACTAAATAATGCATGGAGGGATAAGGTCTCGTTTATTTCTCGCACTTTTAGAAAAGCATGTAGCGTGAGTGTGACTTTCAATTCTCAAACTCATAAACGAAATTGAAAAAAATATTAAATAAAAAAGCAAAAGAGAAAGAAAAAGGGTCTTATGAAACTTTCCATGCATATGCATAGTGCATGGCTAAGTATATGGCTAACATAGTGATATAGTTATCTTTTTTTGAAGCTTTTTAAGCCTTTCACAAAGCCACCATATAATAATAATACACTCACTATTTCAAGAGAAGAAATGGTACAAACAAAGTACACTGTATGTACAAATTTGTGTGTAGCTATCCACTGTATATGTCGGCACTCTTCAGAAATATTTTTTGTTTTTAATTTTTTTTTTATTTATTATTTCTTGTTTCTAATGATGTTTCTAACTACTTACATAGCTTACATAGAGTGGACATTGATTTATTATAGATATTAATAAAGATTGTATTAATAAAGATAGAATTCTTGGTATTTTTTTTTTCTTCATTCACATGATTACAATCAGTGACGGTTCTAAGTGTAGGGTTGTAGGAGTTGTAGGA
>NC_029793.2:4172744-4173827 GCF_000816755.2 Arachis ipaensis | reverse complement strand
CACTATTAAAATTTTTTAGATCCATTATTAATTACAATCTAACATTTTATAAAATAAAATAAAATAATTTGTCAAATAAGTATCTATTGACTACATAGTTTTAACCGCATTATTGCACCGCATCACAAATGTAGCAATATCAAGCACATTTTAATTTCTATAGCTTTTACAATGCAATGCAATGCAACACAACTGGAACTATATATTTCTATACCATATGTCTATATCTAAATTCTATATTATATATAAAGAGAATATATAAAAATTGGTGTGCAATTTTTTGTAAATACTTTTTATTCTATATAATTTATTTAAAATTTATTGATGGACTAATAAATATAATTACAATGTATAAATATATCACTGAATAAATATAATACCTATTTGGCTTCAAAATAACCACAAATCAGAGAATATATAGGTTTCTTTGATCTCTTCTCTCATTCTTTGGTTTTTTTTTACTTAGAAAAAATAAATTAAAGAACTACTTAAACTCAATACCATTAACTATAAAAATTAAAGATATTGTTATGTTGACTAATTTTACTATTTACACATAAATTATTGCTGAGGCCTGAGTAGTGTGTTGAATTTGTTTGATGATAATATAAATCCAAAAAGATATTGAGGAAATGGCTCTATATATAAGTGCTATGGTGGTGGTATATGAGCAATGACCCCATAGTGAAGGGATCTTTGCATGTTATGTGTGTAAAGAGTGAGGTGAGATGAATAATAATGGGTTATTGCATTGTCCCCTCCCACCATCCTTAATTGCTTCCTATCTATTTACATCACTTATGTCTCTATATATGACATGCCCCTTCTTTTGGGGCCCTTATATTATTGTTTCTTACAACAAATTCATGTATATATACATAACAATATAGGAAAATTTTAAAGTGTACCATCATAACGATGTTTCAGTTATTTTTAACCTTAAATTATTGTTTCTTACAACAAATTCATGTATATATACATAACAATATAGAAAAATTTTTAAGTGTATCGTCATACCGGTGTTTCAGTTATTTTTAACCGTTGATTTTAATTATAAAAAATATATATAATATATATAATTAA
>NC_029793.2:4169402-4171995 GCF_000816755.2 Arachis ipaensis | reverse complement strand
TAATAAGAATATTTATAGAATTGACCCTTTTAGGAGTTATATATTATTTGAATAGTACAAGGAAATATTGGAAATTTCACAGAGATAACGACTAGAGAATCAAATTGCAGCAGCAAGTCATAAATGATAAGTCACTTGATTCCCCAATCATATAAGGAAAATTTTCACTTATTCAAATATGAATAATGGCCAACAAATTAAATGACAAGTGACCTACGTAGTACTCTCATCTATCCAATCTCTCAATAATTATGCATGTGACCCAGTAATTTTCACTTCAATATATATCCTCTCCTAGATAATAACAAACATGTACAAGTTGAAATTTGCCATTTTTCCTTTTTTTGCATTAGCACTGCAAAAAACTAATATAGAATATTATTTTACTTTCAATATATATCCTCTCCTAGATAATAACAAACATGTACAAGTTGAAATTTGCCATTTTTCCTTTTTTTGCATTAGCACTGCAAAAAACTAATATAGAATATTATTTTACTTTCAATACTATTAATATATTACTTTCTATTAACTTAAATTTAAAAAAAAAAGTATTTTTATGACAAAACACTTTCGTTTTTAACAAATTTAAAACTAATTCAAAAAATATTTGGAAGAACACAAGAAGAGAAGAATAGAAATCATCAAACATACGACTCTATACTCAAATAGTCAAATGTAGAGAAAGACTTCTAAAGTGTTGGCTCAACCTACCAGTGATTATTATCATGCATGTTGATATAATTTTCAGCATTTTTTTTTTCTTTTTGAAAGAGAATATGAGAGAGGGTGTTGGGATAACTACTGGCGAGGGTTGATGTTATTAGCAAGAGAAGCACGGGTTAGGGATCATTATTGGAGAGTCATTGTCTTTAATTAGGTGATAACCGAAGCTAGCAAGCAACATTATATATGGTTCCATTGAAAAAGTTTGTGTGATACGCATAAATTAAAAAATGACAAAATGGCAAAATGCTCCAATCTATCTTACTCTCAGTCTTAGACGCCGCCACTCTTTTCTGTCTTTTTCGTCATCGGCTGCCTCTTTTTCGTCGTCAAAAATGCCTTGTCTCTGAGGCATTTTTCTTTCTCTCTTTGTCTGTGTCGAGCACCACTCTGTGCGAAGTGCGAACATATCTGTACCGACGTCGGCTCTTCTCCGTCGCTGTGTGTTCTTCAATCTTCGCTGTCCCTCAACATTTTTGTGTTCTTCTTTATTTTCACTGATTTCTTCCCTTTTTCACTTTAGTTTTTTATTTGTTTTCTCTGTTGTGTGTGGAACGAGTCACTGCTTATTTGTTAATTTTATTTATTGTGATTTATGAGTTGCTTCACTTGTTTGTTGATGATTTTTTTTATTCTCAGTTGATGGTGTTATGATGCATTGCTTCACTACATTGTTTATCTTGAAATATTTTTGGTTGAGATGTTTATGACTTTATGCTATGATTCTGATTTTGAATTGTTTTTGAGTTTATGCTGATTTTTTTAATTTGGTGATTCTGCTTCTTGTTCTTTCTGATGCTGAGTTCTTGATGTGTTGTGGTGGAGTTTGAAATTTTTGAAAATTCTAAGATGAATATGCTGATTTTTCTAAATTTTGATTTTTTATTTTTGTCTATTTTAATTTTTGTTAGTTATAAAATTTGATGTTTGAAATAATTTGTTAATTTTTAACCATAAATAATTTATTATATAAAATTATAAAATTTTAAATTTTATTAACCTAAAAATTATTAAATTTAAATATTTAAAATTATATATTAAATTTTTAATAATTTTATTATATATTTAGTTAAATCGGTTGAACTTCGGTTGAACCTTTAAACTATTAAACCAGTCACTTTATTGGTTCATTGACCGGTCCGGTTCTCACAACCTTGATTTTAGGAATTTTTGGGTGTATTTTTATTCTGATAAGTTCTACATAATTCAAAACTCTTGCTCTTCCTCTTCCTCATCTTCTTATTTCGTTTTCTTATAATTTTTGTTGGGAGAAAAAATCAAACAAAGAAGAAAAAAATACATAATATTACAAAATTAATAGAAAGAAGAGGAGGAAAAAAAATGCAGCAACAACAACAGTAATAAAAAACAACGATAAAGATAAAACATGCGAAGAAAAATGAGAAAAAACAGGAAGAGGAGGAGGAGAAAAAGGAACGTGAAGAAGAAACGTCTTCCATAATGGTGAGTGAGAGCGCGCTTTG
Source organism: Arachis ipaensis (assembly GCF_000816755.2). Lineage (NCBI taxonomy): Eukaryota > Viridiplantae > Streptophyta > Magnoliopsida > Fabales > Fabaceae > Arachis > Arachis ipaensis. Next base: position 4,169,785 of record NC_029793.2, on the reverse strand, counting down.
GAAACGGTTGAATGATGCGCGTGTTATTACGCTCCAATGAGTAAATATAATTTTTGTTAAACTTGATCCAACTTGTAAAACTTGTATGTGTAGCATAACTCATAATTCTAATAAATACTAGTTAATCTTAATATATTCTACAGAGTTCATATAAATGCACGTTATTTTCTTATCCGAAGGCTAGCTACAAGCATGTTATACTAGTGATAGGTGAAGATAAACGCTTAGGGTTAATTTGGTTGAGAATTGGATTAAGATGCTTTAATTATTTGATTAATTCAATTATATTAGCTACCTAAAAATTAATTTTTTATATTATTTTATTTAAAATAATCTTTAAATAAATAATATTTTTTGAATAATCAATTTTTTCTACTTTACTT
>NC_029793.2:4165580-4169254 GCF_000816755.2 Arachis ipaensis | reverse complement strand
TATTAACTATTTAATTTTTTGACAATTAAACACTAAATTTGTAGCCAACATAGCCTATGATGATTGCTATACAACTATGGTGTCTAGCTTAATTTGAACTCAGCGTTTTTGGGTTCAAATATAATTGGACTTTTAATATTGTGAGGACGAGGGACGGATTAATTAATTGGGTAATGTTAGAAAGATAAAAAAAAATTAAAATTTATTTTATTTAATAATAAATTTTAGATTTTTTTTGTTAATTTATTTTGGTTATCAAACATTTTCGTAATTAATTTATCCACAAAAATTTATGTCAATGATCAACATACATGAGGATTAGATTATTTATCATATATAATATCATAAATAGTATATAAATCATTCATATAAATTCCCATTTTTGGGAGCATTTTTGGCAAGCCTATGTATCACACTAGTTATTATATAATTAGGGAGATTTTGGCTTGCAAGAATGTAATATTGACTAAGAAATTAAAGTAAAGGGCCTTTGAGTTCAAGGCATGCATCAAATAATAATGAGAAAATGACATACAAAGTCAAAGTTTATGTGGATACCTAATTAGTTTATGTGATTTTCATTTTCATTTTGGAATGGCATTAGATTCTGATTCGAGTGGGTGAACTGGCATGGATTTACTATATAGTATTTAGGGGTGGTAATGGGTAGGGTATGGTAGGGTTTGGAGTCAACTCTAATCCTACCTGCGGGTTGAGATTTTTATATAAACTCAACCCTACCCTATTCGCGGGTTGAGAATATCTCAACCCTAACCTACCCGCTCTTAACCCGCGGATACCCGACTCTACCCGCGGATTACAAAAAAAATGCAATGTTATTATATAACTTGATGATAATTTAAAATAGAACTGACTTTTATGTAAAAAAAGTTTATTAAATTATCAATTAATGATCTTCTTTTAACGACTAAGGATCTTTTGTATTTAGTGAGAAATCTTTAGTTCAACATCTACTTAAAATATATTTTTATATAAGTATATAACATATACATATATAGGGTGCGGATTGGTCGAGTAGGGTTAAGGCTCAATCCGCACCCTACCCGACCCGCACAAAAACCCTACCCGCACCCTACCCGACCGGATAGGGTCGGATTGAGTACCCGCAGATAGGGTACATATTCCCCCCTAATAGTATTCAGTTCACATAAATAAGGTATATACATATATAATTATTAATTAAACAAATACATATGCGTGATCGGTGCTGTGTGTGTATTACTTGAAAAATATCATCTATGCCATAATTAATTAAAAAGATAAGTAGGTTTTGTAGTAGTAGCTAGGTTCATATATAGGCCTTAAATAAATTCAAACTAGTTAAGACTTAGAGCTAGCACCAACTATTCACTTGGCACATGATAGAGTCAACATTTATCTATTTGACTATAGCTTTGTGGCAAGCATGGCGACCCAATTTGGTTAATTATCACCATATCATAAGCTTAAAAAATATATATCAAAACTAAAAAAATGGGTATTCCTAGGTTGGGCAGATTTGACTCTTATGCGTGTATGAAATTTATGAGAAACTTATCTCTCGTCCTTGAAAAATGAAAATACTCGTTCTTCAAAATTAGTTTAATAAGTAATAGTTTTTATAATTTTACAAAATTTTAATTAAATCTTATATTTTAAAAAATTATAATTGAAAAAATAATAAGAACCTATTGAGATAGTATACTAATAAATTTCAGGACAAAATTTGTCTCTTATTTTTGGCAAACAAAATAACAACTATAACATAAATTATGGTAAATAAAGTATGAAAAAATAAAAAGTGGGACAAAATCATTTGTCGATGCCCAATAAATAAAAGTATGGTAACTATATTTATTAAATTTAGTGTTCAATAGCTAAAAATTATTAAATAACTCAACATATTTGATTAAATTGCATAATATAATATGTAACAACATATTAATTAGGGTAAAGTATATTTTTTATCCCTAAAGTTTGGCAAAAATTTTAAAAATACCCCTAAATTTTATTTTGTTTTAATTTTGTCCCAAAAATTTTCAATTTGCATCAAATATACCCTCGACGGCTAAATTTTCAAAAAATTTAAGACCAATCTAACAATAATACATGAAAATTATGCTTAATTTGCTTGTGTTGAGGGTTATTCTTATGAAATTGTTGTTGAATTGATTTTAAATTTTTTGAAAAATTAACCATCAGGAGTATATTTGATACAAATCAAAAACTTTTAAAACAAAATTAAAATAAAATAAAATTTAAGAATATTTTTAAAATTTTTATTAAACTTTAATGACAAAAAATATACTTTGGCCTATTAACTATTATCTTTACAGAGTAATGACTTAAAAAATATTCTCTGAAATAAATTAGAAGCCCCAAAAGAACCTTACTAATAAGGAAACCTCTACCATAAGATGGGCCTAAGCCATTTTAATGGAGGATAAACAAAAGAAAATAATGGTAACATGCATAAGCTAGCACTTTTTCCCCCACTTTATTTTTTGGCCACAATCCAACCAAATATCTCAGGCATTGAATGTCCCAAGCAAGCAAGAAAACTTTGTTCCCAATCTGGCCACGGGATCCAAAAGTATTAAAGCAACGTTTCTTTGATTATGGCCACAAATATTTTTCCTTCCAATCACCAAAAGACCCCGTGAATGCATTGAAAAAAAATTAATGGTCCTTATTGGTATGTATATATAGGTCTAATCTATGAATTGTCTACATTAAGTGCTTTTTGTTATGGGCTACAATTTCTACCCATCAAATTACATATTCTTTCGTGTACCAAAAAATATTCTTGAGATCAAATCTAGGCTTCTTTGTCATCATACATGGAAAAGAGATCTTGCTCCATTGAACTAGAGCCTAGGACCTTAAGTCAAGTGCAACTCATCCAAGTTAGGGTAATTCAATTTTGTTTCACTATTTATTCCCAATTATTTTATTTACTTTGGAGGTTTATTAATTCATTTCTTGTTAGTGTTTAGGGTATTTTCTTGTTCTAAATTTATGCGAATAATTTTTTTTCTCTTATTTGTCATTATGACTTGATTTTGATTTTGATTTTAAGGACGATCATTACACGTCTGAATTTGACTTTTAAATTTGTTCATTTGTAACTAATTTATAAATATTTTTATAAGCATTCGCTAAATTTATTCATGCAGGAAGTGGCTGCGGATGTAGTTCAAAAGTTAGAACCAAGAGAAGCCTCAGCTCTCTTTGTTGAGGTACATGAATTAATTAATTAATTAATTATTACACTTGGTTAATTATTCTTTAATAATTATTACTGAATAATGGTTATTTTTGTGAATGGAAGGGGCTGATGCATCCAATGAAGGATGAAAATGGAGGCAAAATTGAGAAGGCAGAGGATATTCTTAATGATGATGATGATGATGAGATTAAAGAATGTGAATGCCAATGTTCCTTCAACAATGAAAACACAAATCATGTTAATCTAAAAGAGCCTCTTTCAGCACCATTTTAAGTTAGTGTCAATTGCTTAGCTATATTATTCCATGCTTGTATTTATTAGTCTCCTTTTAAAATAATAATAAAAATAAAACTGATCTTGAAAGATTAAGTTATGTAAATGAAAATGTTGCTAATAAAGGACAAAGTTGGAAATATACATTTGAGACTTCCTCTTCTTCCTAGCT
>NC_029793.2:4164267-4165443 GCF_000816755.2 Arachis ipaensis | reverse complement strand
ATACAAGATGGGCCATCAATATTGGGCCAAACTCCTGTTGTCATTATAAAAAGAAAGGCCGAGTAATTATTATCTATAAAACTGAAAGGCCCAGTAATTTTTGGAGTAAGTACCAAAAGCTTAAAAGATTAAACTTAAAAATTTGAAAATAAATTTATGGTAAATGATATCGACCAAAATAATTGTGATAAAGAAAAAAATGGGGACAGCTTTGGAGTGCATATAATAGGATTTATTTTTCATAGTTTTAGGATTTTGTTTTCTATGTATATATAGTATATGTGGATGGAAGACCACATCTAAACATTAAATACGGTTTTGTAGGTTTGGTACGATTAACTTACGGATTAATTGTCAACGAAGTATAATTCAAATGGTCTAATCTTTTCATTCTTATTTAAAAATTTTGGATTTAAATTTCATTTTTAACTTTGAAAAAAAAAAAACTTACAAACTAATTAAGTATAATGAGTTATTTGTAGCGTAACCCAAATATTCTAATAGCCCAATATAATATATAAAAATGTCAAGTGAATAAGTGTTTTTTAATTTTTTTAAACTAAGTCTCAATTAAATTTTTAAAAAGAATTTTTTTCTAAATAGTAAAAACACATAAGTTTTATGAAATTAATATAGATATTTTTTATAATTAACAGTTGAAGGAGGGAAAAAAGAGATAAGAAGAGAAAAGAAGAAAAAAAATAGAAAAACAAGTAGAGGAATAAAATGCAAGAGAAGATAAGAAGAAAAAGAAAATTAAGAGAGATAAGAACAAAAAACAATATCAGAAGCGGGAAAAAAAAGTCTAATAAATGTGAAGGGAGAAAGAAGAAGAATAAAGATTAAGGGGGAAAGAAGAAAAAAAAAAAGTTTAATCATAATTTTTTGGTTATTCTAGAACAGTTAGTACCTTAGTGCAGAATTTGTTGAACAATAACTTATTTATCTATCTAGTAATATTATTTATTATTTCAAGCAAAAAGATTACCTTAATTTCTAAAGCCAAATATACCAAACACTAATTATCCTATATATTATATCAACAAAAAATATTAGCCGATATATTATCTCCATCTACCTAAACTCCTAGGCTATAATTATCTCCATCTAATTAAATATAATGGCTATAATCTTCTTGGCACTACAAAGGAAAAAAAAATTATATATATTATATAT
>NC_029793.2:4151400-4163077 GCF_000816755.2 Arachis ipaensis | reverse complement strand
ACAACTCATTCGTCAATTTACATTTGTGTTTTGAACTTCACTTTGTTTCTTGCATCATACTTATATCATCATTTCTGTCTCATGCTCTTTAATTTCTTGTATTTTATAGCCTCATCGTTCGAGTAAGAAATCATAGATAAAATGTTTTTTCACATCACATTATCTTGTAGGTTAGATCCAACATTTAATTAACCCGTAGCTATTAATCAGAATACAACTTTCACTACACTAGATCTAACAGTTAGCAGCGGTTATAGAGCTGAATAGTAACAATTTTTAATCGCTGTAAAACGAATAACAGCAGTTACTAATCAGCTTTAAGATAGGATGCGACAAAATTTTTAGCAGGAATTAATAATAACCACTGGAATAATTGCTGCTAGTTGATATTTTGTTGCGGATTGGTTTGGCGGCAATTCTAACTACTACAAAAATGAAACAAAGCCTACTTGTAGCTAGCGGCAGTTATTAACCGCTGCAAAATGTTCAATGCTAAAATTATTTATTTCAATTATAGCAGTGGATTCATAACTGTTACTAAATGACGTATTACAGTTTTTTTTAAGCCGAATTTTTTAATAGGTGACCAATTCGTTAATTCATTTTACGTTCTTTCACTATGTAATTTGCTTTAATTTAGTAAAACACACAACAACCAATCAAATTAAAAAATAAAAAATAGCATAAAAATATATACGCAAAAGTCAATATATATAATATTAATTTGTCTTAAGTGCATCAGTGAATATTAAGAAGAAATAAATAACTCAAAAGTAATTAAAGAGTGAACAATTAAAAAGTTATCAGATTCAAGTGTATCTATTTTTGTTGACTCAAACTCATGATTTATCATGCACATTATTAGTGCCAGAAGATAATCTTGCTCGGGATAAGGTCGGTGCATTTTTCAAAGAATCCAGATCTGCAGCTATGTCAGGTGGCAAATTATCTTCTTGTTACTGGATTCGGTATCTTAACAAATTCTCCATTATCTGTCTCTTTGCCTTTTTCTTTGCTGTCTCTAGGTTTAGTTCTGCTGCCTCTGCTTTAAATTCTGCAATCTCCTTCTGATTCTCCTCAATTTGCACATCGAAGTCCGACTATTGTGTAATATTACAAAAACACTAAGTGGGACATGGTCCGAAACCTAGTCCACGAACTCGTCTTGGGTGCACCTTTCCAAGAACTTGTGTAAGGGGATCATTCTATGAAAGCTCCTTATTAGATGCATCTTTACCCTCAATTTGTGCAATTGCTTCTTGCAGACATAGGAGATTTAGAGTTACACTAATTTTAAATTCACTGTTGTAAATTCAAAAAGAAAAGTGAAAAATAAAAAATATGTCTTACACCAACAACACGGACATCGTCATTTATATACGAGTCATCATTTTTTATGAGTCATGGTCCATATCTCTCTCCTACCAATGCACTTTCTCTGTCGTTGCTCCTATAACATTCATGTGGATACAATCATATAACAAACAACACTATATTACAAAAAAAGAAGCAAAAATCTAAAACTAAATTTAAATTGATTACTTTTTCGTGTTTTTATATGGCCAATGTTTTAGAACCCTAATATGTGTAACATTACTTTGAATGATTTATAGCATTTTTTTTACATTTCTATAAACAAAAAACAAACATAAATGTGCATGGGATGAATTAATACAACATGAGAGGTCTATGAAATAGTCATGTACGGTTTTAGAAAAAAAGTATAAAATAAAGGTATTTTGGGTAGAAGTTTTTTTACTATCACAACCAATTCAACATATTTAATAGTAATTCAGAAAATTTGAAATTGAATAGAATCAATTCATTATTTGTTACTTTTGTGTCGTCCTTCGTTCGATATTAAAAAAAATCATTTTCAGTGATTATTTGCATCTATATATTTCTGATAATTTATGGTTGGCATTATTATTATTATTATTATTATTATTATTATAGCAACCTTTCAAGCTAATTGAACAAAAACAATAACAAAATAGATCTTCCATTAATCGTAATAAATATTTTGGCAATCCTAATCAATTAGAATTTTATCATTGATCCGTTACATCCTTAAACGCTGGTAAAATCGTATTTCTTAGAAGTTCAATCGATTGGACATATAACACAATCGATTAAATTTTGAAAGGCATGTGGATTTTTTCTAATTCAGTCGATTGTTCTTGTTACCTAATCGAATGAAGTCATCAAAGTAATATGAATTTTCACAATTCAATCGATTGATTGTGTTACCCAATCGATTGGTGGTGTTTTTTAATTTTTTTTCTAAGATACACAAATAAACGTATCCAATGGAAGTGTTTGAATTGCTAGACTTGGTAGTTAAATATTTAATATTTAAAATATTATAATTTTGAGTAATATTTTAAGTTAGTCCCAAAATATTTTTTATTGAACGTTTTTGTCCTCAAAGATAAGTACCAGTGATATAATTCGTAGTTAGTTACTTCGATTTAGAGATTTGATAAAATGCTAATTGATTCGATTTGCTATGACGCTCAACCAATTCCATAAATCGAATTTATCTAATTCGATTTATCATGGAATATAAGCTATATAAATACTATCAAAACGTTGAACGTTCATCATAGTGCGACTCACAATGACAAAAGAAATACAAACTATATAATTTTTTTAGTATAATAATCCAATAATATATTTTAAGTCCACACTTTTAAATATTGTTGGCTAATTAATAATAAAAAATAATAAATTTTATTTACTTTCTAATATTCTTCAATGTATGTAAATTAAATTACTAAAGGATAAAAAAATATTTTTCATTACACAATCAATTTCAAGAATAAAGAATCGAAACGAAAAATTGCAACATTATTAGAGATTCTATTGACTAACCTCGATTTTTTAATCAAAACAATAGACTATTTTCTAAACATTACAATGAAGAAATTGATTGGATCTCTGCCGATTGCTGCAACTATGATTATCGCATAATTAACGACAAATATTGGATATTAAAGAGATGGATAAACAAGGAAGAAAAATTAGATATTAAGTAGATGGATAAATGATGAACAAAAATAATTGATAATTAAAGAGATTGATAAATGATTCCAATTATAGAATTGAGTAATTGATGATAGATTATTCACCAATTTATAATCTTAATTAAAAAAAATAAGATTAGAGTATCTAAATCAACATTTAAAATATTTAAAATTATTTTATTAATGAATGATTATATATCTATATGTTAAATCCCTATCGCAAGACATATGAGTAACCAAGTAGTATTTTTCTTATTATGTGAGTGCAGCAAAGTCAAGGGAATTATGCTTTGGAATTATTATTATTTTTCATTGGAGTGGATGCTAGGGTTCTTGTGAAAAGATACAAAATCAAGGAGGTGCTTGATTCTCAAACTATAGAAAAGGATTGATTTAAAATGTATATATAAATTAAGTTGCACGTGATCAACTCCTACATAAATTTATGTTCATGTAATTTTTTTTTCCGGTTAAATCAAATGTATTATTAATTTGTTATCACTTTAAAAAATACTATTTAAATTTTTGCTCCATATCTTAAAACTTAGAATGAAACTTTAAATTGGTCTTTAACAATATTTTTCTAGCTAGACGTACAATTTAATTTTTAATAAAAAATTATAAACTTATTTTTAATCTTTAAAATATGTTAAAATTAGACCTGACATTAAGAATGACAATAAATTATACTATCTGACTCTTGTACCTTATTTTATATAGATTCCATTCCATTTAAATACTTATGAATAATAAAATTTTGGATTGTAATTTATTTCACTTTTGAAAATTTTAAATTAATTTTTATATTTAGGCGGGTGGAGATGAATGCCTTCTATTACCTGATCCTTTACGTGATTTTTTAAAGTATGATTAGCAATTAATAATATATTATTTAGATGATTATTAGATTGATTAGTTAAGCTATTCTTGTAATGAACTTGTTAGTTATAACCAATATAAATAGCAAGGCAACTAATAGAATTAGTAACTGATTGTCAATTTCATTTCATTCATCTTTCATCGTTCTTTCTTACCGTGTTCTCTGAAAACTTCTTTTTCTCTCTTCCTCCAACAACTTCCCACATTCTTAACATGGTATCAGAGCCTTTAGATCTATGACACTCTTTACCATCTCCTTCTTCTTCCTCTTCTCCTAAACTCACACCATAGAGACTGATGAGAGCTGCTTGGTTCTTTCCACGACAGTGTTCCGATCAGCGAGTTCAAGAGGAGAAGTTCTGAATCTCACATTTCAAGATTCATTGATTACTCTTCATTCTTTTTTAGTTCTTGATTCTTTTTTTTTTGTGCCTTTTACTCCATTGCTTCCAATTTTTTTTCTTCGTGGTTTCTCTCATGGATTCTCAACAAGGTGATCTCGGCAATGCTACTCCGAATGTCGATCTCAATACTCTGTCTCAGTTGCTTCTTCAGATTACTCAACTTCATAATCGGTTGAATCAACCTTCAATACATCCTTCGGCTAATCCTAACAGTCCATATATATTTTCTTCATCCAGGTGAGAGTCCAGGAAACCCTATAATTTCCTTTCAACTCAATTCTCAGAACTACACTACATGGTCTTGATCTATATGGCTAGTCTTGAAATCGAAGAACAAGATCCCTTTTATTGACGGTTCTCTCTCCAGGCCTGAAATTTCTAATCCCTTATTCACTGCTTGGGATCGCTGTAATACATTTGTTCTCTCATGGTTAAATCTGTCCCTATCTCAAGATATACTTCAAAGTGTGATATGGAGGGATGATGCATATGATTTATGGAATGATCTGCGAAGAAGATATTACTAGGGTGATCTCTATCATGTGTCTGAACTGTATGAAGAATTATACAATGCTAAGCAAGGTGATCTTAACATCACATCCTATTTCACAAAAATGAAGGGTCTTTGGGAAGAAATTGACAATTTCATACTAATCCCTTTGTGTACCACATGCACCAGTGACTGTAATTGTGGGTTAGGAGTGATGCGTTTTTACAGAAATGAAGACTACATAGCAAGATTCCTCCGAGGTCTCAATGAACAGTTTTCCACAGCCAAGACTCAGATCATGTTGCTAAAACCCCTCCCCGATATTGACACCGTTTTTCCATGTTAAGTCAACAAGAACGCCAATTCAGCCCCTCACTTGATTTACAAGATTTCAAGATTTTGTACGCTGTAACACAAGGTCAAAACTCTAATAGAGGCAGAAGTAGGGGTAGAGGGGGCACTACAGGCAGAGGGAGAGGTCAAGAAAGAGGTTACAACACCAAACATTGCTCTTTTGTGAAAAAACTGGCCATATAATAGACACATGCTATAAGAAGCATAGTCTGCCTCCTCACTTACAAAGAAATGGTGCTGCCAACAACACATTCACTGATGAAGTTGATGAAACCAGTAATTCACAAAATGCCAATGTTAAAAAGGGTGAGAGCTCAGCTTATAGCCTGACCAATGACCCAAGGAATGCACTGATATCACTTCTTCAACAGTCCACACCACCATCATCCACAATCAATCAAATTTCTACACAACAATCCAAGAATCTCAATATCACTCAAGGTACTATTCTTGCTATCTCGTTATCTGTTAATAAAAAATTTCTCAAATCTGGTGCCTGGGTTATAGACACAGGTGCCACAGATCATGTATATTTTTCACTTGATTTCTTTCATTCATTCACTAACATCACTCCAATCTCAGTACACTTACCTGATAGGTCCATAGTTGTTACAAAAATTGTCGGAACAGTCTATTTTTCTCAAGATTTATACATTACAAATGTCCTTTATATACCATCATTCAAGTTTAATTTGATGTCGGTTTCTAAAGTCACTTCATTACTAAATTGTCTATTTCTCATCTCTCACAAATTCTGTCAGATTTGGGACCATCATCTATTGAAGATGATTGGCACAACTAAGAGTAATGGTGGATTATATGCGCTCGATCACACAAAAACACACACTGAGGTCTCTCATTCATCACCAAACACACCGCATCATATAAACACACATGCATCATCATCACGAGCCCAAAGCAATCAAATTTGGTATAAAAGATTGGGGCATCCAAGTAATTCTGTTTTAGAAACTATGAAGAAAGTTTTCCCTTTTATTGATTGTGATAATGACAATTCACCTTGTGAACCCTGCCACTTAGCTAAGCAAAAGAAAATTTCTTTTTCAATAAGTAATTATGTTACACAGTCTGTATTTGACCTTATACAGGTAGACATTTGGGGGCCAATTTCTATTACATCCGTTTCTGGTTATAAGTATTTCTTAACCATAGTAGATGATCATAGCCGTTTTACTTGGATAAGATTCATGAAGACAAAATCTGAAGTCTCTAGTTTACTGCAAAATTTCACAAAAATGATTGAAAATCAATTTTCAAAATCAATAAAATGTATAAGATCTGACAACGGTCCAGAATTTAACCTTGTTGATTTTTATGCTTCAAAAGAAATTTTACACCAAAATTCATGTGTGGAAACTCCTCAACAAAATGGAGTTGTTGAGAGAAAATACTAGCACATTCTTGTAGTAACTAGATCACTCTTATTTCAGTCTCATATTCCTAAATATTTTTGGCATCTTGATCTCCCATGCTGTGCATTTGATCAATCGAATTCCAAGTCCAATTATTCAAAATGTGTCTCCATTTGAAAAATTACATGGACGATTACCTGATTAGCTCATCTCAAAATTTTTGGATGCCTAGCTTTTGCTTCCACTTTAACTCATAATCGAAAGAAATTAGATGCAAGAGCAACTAAATGATGTTTTTTGGGTTATAAAGAAGATGTCAAAGGTTTTTTCCTATATGATTTAAAAACAAGACAATTTTTTCTTTCGAGAAATGTTTTCTTCTGAGTCTGTATTTCCTTTTATTTCAAAAGACAATTCAGAAGCACCTTCGCCTACTATGCATGCTATGCCGAACCCCTCTGTTCATTGAGATGATCTCTTCACACATGATCCATACACACACTTATACTTTACACAATCTGATATCACAAATCACACAAGTGTACATCCCGTCATTCCTCTTAACAATGTTTTCCCTCTTCCTCCGTCAATATCATTGCATTCCACAGAAAATAACTCACCACCACTGCCAGTGCATTCTTTAGAGCATAATCCTGTAGAACATATAGATAGATCATCTCATCTTAGAAGGTCTACTAGAGTCAAGAGGCCTCCAGTGTATCTAAAAATTTTTTAATGTGCAAATAGCATCACTACTCAACAATATGTACAATCATCTAATTACAAATATCTCATTTCTAATTATGTGTCTTACTCTTCATTATCCTCTACTCAACTCTCTTTTTCTCTTACTGTTACTACTATTAATGAACCAAAAACATATGAGGATGCTATCAGAGAAGATTGTTGGAGGAAGGCTATTAGTACAGAACTCTTGGCCCTTGAACAGTCTAAAACCTGGTCTCTTACCCTTTACCACATGGCAAGAAGGCAATCGGATGCCGTTTGGGTTTTCAAAGTGAAATTCAATCCTGATGGTTTAGTGGAGCGACATAAGGCAAGATTAGTGGCGAAAGGCTACACTCAACGCTATGGTTTAGATTATTTGGATACATTTAGTCCCGTGGTTAAAATCACCACTGTGAGACTAGTCTTGGACCTCACTGCCATCTATGGTTGGCACTGCCACCAACTTGACATAAACACTGCCTTCTTACATGGCGATTTGAAGGAAACAGTGTACATGCGACCTCCACCGGGATTACCCATCTCATCTCCTGACTTAGTGTGCAAGCTTGACAAGTCCCTCTATGGACTCAAGCAAGCAAGTCAACAATGGAATCTCAAGTTATGTTCAGTTTTTCTCACTCATGGTTACAAACAATCAAAGAATGACTATTCCCTTTTCACCAAGTCGGCTGCTAATTCTTCCTTTACTGTCATACTTGCTTATGTCGATGATTTAGTATTGACCGGCAATGATCTAACCAAAATTCAATCAATCAAAATCATCCTTGATGTTCAATTCAAGATCAAGGACCTTGGTAATCTCAAATATTTCCTTGGCTTCGAGGTTGCAAGAACTAAAGTTGGCATTAGTCTTTATCAAAGGAAGTATGCCTTAGATCTTTTGGAAGAATGTGACTTATTGGGTGCCAAACCAACCTCCACCCCTATAGAATATACCCTGAAGCTTTCAAAAGAGTCTGGTTTCCCTCTCACAAATGTTAAGCAGTATAGAAGAGTTATTGGGCGTTTGGTGTACCTAACGAATACACGGCCAGACATCAGTTTCACCGTAGGCAAGCTCAGTGAATTCCTCGACAAACCAACAGATTCTCATTTGCAAGCTGCATTTCATGTCCTCAAGTACATCAAGTCTGCACCAGCCTCTGGCTTATTCTTTGCAGCATCCTCAGAACTCAGACTTTATGGGTTTGCAGATTCTGATTGGGCTCAATGTCCAGATACACGTCGCTCTATCACGGAATTTTGCTTCTTTCTTGGCTCATCCCTCATCTTTTGAAAAAGCAAGAAACAATCAATAGTGTCTAGATCATCCTCTGAAGCAGAATACAGATCACTCGCCACAACCACTTATGAAGCTCGCTGGCTTTCCTATCTCCTCAAGGATCTTCAGATTCCTCATCCTCAACCCATCTCCTTGTATTGTGACAGTCAGTCTGCCCGGCACATCGCAACTAATCCAGTCTTCCATGAACGTACCAAGCACATTGAGATCGACTGTCACATCGTGCGTGATAAAATTCTTAGTGGCATGCTTCATCTCTTACCCATTCACACCACTGATCAAGTGGCTGATGTGTTTACAAAACTCTTGTCACTAGCTCCCTTTTCTTCTTGTGTTTTCAAGCTTGGCATGCTTGATTTTCATCAACCAAATACTGCCAGCTTGAGGGGGCAAATTACCTGACCCCTTACGTAATTTAGCTAGAGTATGATTAGTAATTAATAATATATTATTTAAATAATTATTAGATTGATTAGTTAAGTTATTATTGTAATGAATTTGTTAGTCATAGCCAATATAAATAGCCAGACAACTAACAGAATCAGTAACTGATTGCCAATTTCATTTCATTCATTTTTCATTTTCTTTCTTACTGTATTCTCTGAAAACTTCTTTTTCTCTCTTTCTCCAATAACTTCCCATATTTTTAACACCTTCCAATTTCAACTCCATTAAAAAAAAAATGTCTCAATCAAAATATTTTTACATACAATCATTAAATTAGAATATAAAATACACATTAAAAATAAATTAAATAATATATATATTTATAGATAAATATATAATGATTAATTTTAGTATATAAATAATATTTTTTATTCGCATAAGATAAGATAATTATCCGATCCGAATGGTAATATATAGAATACCCACAAATACAGGTTGTATTTTCCTCTTTTTCTAGATGAAATTTATGTATATTATTGTCCTTGGACTGTGCAATAATGAGATTCATATATTTCATAGACCGACTATGTGATGACCAAATTAATCTCTTTGATGTTTAGCACTTTGAAACGAAAACGCAATCCCATTGATTTTCTTGTGAGTTGTGACATCATAGGCATTTGTTTATATAGTCCAAAATTGATGTTTGAGTAAAATAGAAAGGATGATGTATGCATTGGAGTTATTAGAGTCTTAGAGTTTCACTCGTTCTCTTCACAATTCACATAGCTCCATTCAAAGCATACGTAAGGTTCTCTTAAGTCTTCACTGTGAAGTGTGAACCCTCTTGAGATAAAAAACAATAAACGCTTTAAATGCAAACATAAGAAACAAAGTGTCATGTTTTAAATAGTGGTAAAATCCCTGGTTTTTTCTGAAAAGGATAAAAATATTCATAATGATCATTATCTATACTTCTATTTATACATGAAGAGGATTAGAATGTTAGATTTGAATTTTGGTTTATCTCATCACATTTTTTTTTACTTTTATATCTATCTCCTCTTGTACAATTTCATGAAAAATAATTCTAAAATGAGGATTGTGAAAAATTGAACATAATCATTTTAAGTTATGCTTTTTATAAATTTTTTTAACTATTGAATTATAATTTTTATATATTTATTATGTTATATAAAAATAATAAATAAAAATATAATTTCAAAAACACAAAATATTTAACAAATAGTTTAATTTTAATGTACTGATAGTATAAAATATTTTACATAGTTGTACGATTACATTCGTCATTTTAAATAACTATTTACGTGATCAATAAAAATAATAATTATCTTTTATGATATAATATTTCGTAATTAAATACATATATAAAATTATTTTTACACATTGACGATGCATCAAAATTAAATTCGTCTAACAAAAAGTTATATATATAATTCACTAAATTTCTATTACCTAAACCAAATGAAAAAAGTATAATTAATGGTGGAAACTCAGGTGCAGTCGATTTCATGTAAAGTTAATACCTGAGAGTCGTTAAATAATTTGACTGATTTGACTAAATTTTTACCTAACGGCTCTCAGATATCAACTTCACGTGAAGTCGATTTTACCTGAATTTTTACCATAATTAATTAGTCCATGACCTATTTAGGGTACATATGGACAAGCCATAGGGACTAGTCACCATAAAGGAAAAATGAAATGTGAAAGTTCCCCAAACAACAATAGTTAGATTAGACACTTAGACCCATTATTTATTTATTTTCAAATATAAATAGATCTTAACCATCAGTTTTTTGTTTTTTGTTTTTTTTTTGTTTTTTTTTTTTTAAGGCTCAAAAAAAAGCTAATACAAAAGATGAATAACAAAAATATAATGTCCATATTTAAACCAAGAAAAGTGAGTTTAAATATTAATTCCCATGTCACACACAAATCCCACCCTCTTCCCCCTTTAAAACACCAATAACTCATTCATTCTCACAACCCCACCAACACAACCACACACTTTCATAGTTTCACTCAACAGTCTCAATAAAAAAATTAAACAAATAAACAAGAAAAAAAGAAAGGAAAAAAAAAACACTTCTTTTAGTTTTTCTCTCTTTTTTTTAAAAAAGAAAACAGAGAAAACAGAGGAAACAGAAGAAAAAAGAAAAACAGAGTGTTTTCCATGGTGAGTGAAGAGAGGATACGAGGAGAGGAATCAAAGGTGGCAGCTTTGGAGAGCAGCGGAAGAATGAGCGGAGCCCCTGTCGGAGCACGGCAGCGGCGGAGGAAGGAGGCGGTGGAGCTGTGTCTGAGGTTGATGTGCATGGCTTCTTCCATTGTTGCAGTGTCTCTCATGGTTACTGCAAAACAAGCTACAAATGTCTCCATCTATGGCTTCAGCTTCCCCATTAATTCAAAGTGGTCCTTCTCTCAATCATACGAGTAACCATTCTTCTTCTTCTTCTTCCATGTTCTTTGATCTTATATTGCTTCATCATCATTCCTCTGCTTCTCTCTTTTGGGTTGCTTTTTTCACTTTTATTTTATTAAAAATATTCTTTTTCTGTCTAAAGATATTCTTTTTATTTTGTGAATGGTGATCATGAACTATCTAAAACTTAGTAACTTAAAAGATAGTGAAGCAAACATAGGAAAATATCTTGTTCAATTCTGAGTGTTGGTTTCTCACTCTCTTTCCCCCTTTTTTTTTGGTCTGC
>NC_029793.2:4146931-4148107 GCF_000816755.2 Arachis ipaensis | reverse complement strand
TATTTTTTTTTTGTTTTTTTTTTTTTAAGGCTCATAAAAAAGCTAATACAAAAGATGAATAACAAAAATATAATGTCCATATTTAAACCAAGAAAAGTGAGTTTAAATATTAATTCCCATGTCACACACAAATCCCACCCTCTTCCCCCTTTAAAACACCAATAACTCATTCATTCTCACAACCCCACCAACACAACCACACACTTTCATAGTTTCACTCAACAGTCTCAATAAAAAAATTAAACAAATAAACAAGAAAAAAAGAAAGGAAAAAAAAAAAACTTCTTTTAGTTTTTCTCTCTTTTTTTTAAAAAAGAAAACAGAAGATGAATAACAAAAATATAATGTCCATATTTAAACCAAGAAAAGTGAGTTTAAATATTAATTCCCATGTCACACACAAATCCCACCCTCTTCCCCCTTTAAAACACCAATAACTCATTCATTCTCACAACCCCACCAACACAACCACACACTTTCATAGTTTCACTCAACAGTCTCAATAAAAAAATTAAACAAATAAACAAGAAAAAAAGAAAGGAAAAAAAAAACACTTCTTTTAGTTTTTCTCTCTTTTTTTTAAAAAAGAAAACAGAGAAAACAGAGGAAACAGAAGAAAAAAGAAAAACAGAGTGTTTTCCATGGTGAGTGAAGAGAGGATACGAGGAGAGGAATCAAAGGTGGCAGCTTTGGAGAGCAGCGGAAGAATGAGCGGAGCCCCTGTCGGAGCACGGCAGCGGCGGAGGAAGGAGGCGGTGGAGCTGTGTCTGAGGTTGATGTGCATGGCTTCTTCCATTGTTGCAGTGTCTCTCATGGTTACTGCAAAACAAGCTACAAATGTCTCCATCTATGGCTTCAGCTTCCCCATTAATTCAAAGTGGTCCTTCTCTCAATCATACGAGTAACCATTCTTCTTCTTCTTCTTCCATGTTCTTTGATCTTATATTGCTTCATCATCATTCCTCTGCTTCTCTCTTTTGGGTTGCTTTTTTCACTTTTATTTTATTAAAAATATTCTTTTTCTGTCTAAAGATATTCTTTTTATTTTGTGAATGGTGATCATGAACTATCTAAAACTTAGTAACTTAAAAGATAGTGAAGCAAACATAGGAAAATATCTTGTTCAATTCTGAGTGTTGGTTTCTCACTCTCTTTCCCCCTTTTTTTTTGGTCTGC
>NC_029793.2:4140012-4146781 GCF_000816755.2 Arachis ipaensis | reverse complement strand
ATTATTATTATTATTATTATTATTATTATTATTATTATCTTGCCAGCAATGTCCTTGGACATTTTTTTAATAACCGAGGGATGAGGACAAAATTGACCATAAAAAAGTGGGGGCCTGGGAGGGGGTTGGTTTGTCATGTCATCATAGTATTTGAATGAACAGTTTCATGCACCCGTGAATTCGAATTTCTCTTTTTTATATCTTCTTTTCCCTTTCTCTAACACTAATTATTATTATTTGTGTTTGTTTGTCCCTTTTGCCTCTATTACTACCCATTTTGTCTTTTCAATTCATCAAATTGTTGAGTTTTCCGCATACCCTTAATTTGTCTACTTAACCAGTTAGTTTTTAATTAACTCTTGTTTAAAGTGTGATCTTTATTGATTCCATGATGTTGGTACAAATGTTTTGACTTTAATTGGACAAATAATTATTAAATTTGGTCTCTCAAAGATTATAGTGTTTGATAAACATGGATTATACATATTTAGTTCCAAATTGTCACACTCTGATTTTTTAAGGGCTAATTTGATAGTTTGCTAATTATTCTGCATCTGAAAATTGAAAGTACAATATATAGTTTGAATAATTACATACTAGCTAGCACATTTGTTATTATTACACACATTTAATTTATAAAAAGGTGAATTACTTATTAATACACTAGAAATAAATAAACTCTGAAGTAACCAGTATTGAATGATCTAAACCTTTGTGGTTCATTAATTTAAATTAAAACTTTTTTTCTTCTCTGAATTTGTGTTGGGTGGGGCAGATATCTTGTTGGGGTTTCAGCTGCTGTTGCTGCTCACTCATTGCTACAACTACTGATTGGCACATCAAGATTTGTTAGGAATTCCTCTGTCATTCCCTCAAGAAACTATGCATGGCTTATTTTTGCTGGGGACCAGGTACCCTTTAAATTTTATGATTCCCTCTAAATTATATTGAGAATTTAATTTTGATGCACTTTGTAAAATAGTTTTATATATGTATCTAATTACATAATGTCACATCAATAAAAATAATATCTTTTACATTAACTGCGTGAATGATCACCCAAAAGAACAGATGTGATTGCACGCATCAGTGCATCAAAATTAAAGTCGTTATATTGAATACAATTTTAGTGACTCTAACATACTCACATTTGTTCCTAAGCTATCACTTGTGCTAAAACCCTAAAACTAACCTAATTTGGATCAACTTGATGAATCATACACTAATAAGATAATAGAATGACATACATTTAAACAAGAATTTAATTTTGATGTACTATTAGATACGTAATATGTTTTTAACAAAAATAACTACTTTTTACATTATTCTACGAGAACGGTCATCCAAAAAACGGATGTAATTGATACTGTCAATACATCAAAATTAATTTTTTTTAAACAATAAAAAATCGGATGTAACACTAAATTACTTTAATACATTTTGGTGGAAATTTGTTTAGGCATTTGCTTATGCATTGATGAGTGCTGGATCTGCTGCATCTGGGGTTACCAACCTGAACCGAACCGGAATCCGGCACACGGCACTGCCAAATTTCTGCAAGCCATTGCACAAGTTCTGTGATCATGTTGCCATCTCAATAGCCTTCACTTTCACCAGCTGTTTCTTGCTGGCTATTTCTGCTGTCCAAGATGTAATTTGGCTCTCCCAACACTCTTCATGAGTTTTACTTCAATATATAACTAATTATATATATATACTTATATAACAAAATCATATGAAAATATATATGGGCCTTATGTGAATGTATTATGTGGGAGTATTATGCGTGTTATTGTTATGATCAATCTTCTACCTGACTAAGAATACTAAGTACAAGTTAAGGTTTAATTGCATTTTACATATCTGTTGCAATTTGAGCACTTTAATCTTAGTTTTAAGTGATACCTTTACATGCATAATCACATGAAATTGAAAAGTGTTTCACGTTGGCTTCTCCACTTGCCATGCTCCATAAACATCTCTTTTCCATGCATTATACTCTTTCATACCCATGACACATCCTTTGTCTTTGCTTTGCAAAAATTACAATTAGGATAATATATAGATTTAAGGATCTTAACCCAAATAGCATTGAATAAATTTCTCCTTCCAACTCTCTAATTTGTTTAACACCCTCTCTTCAATCCATGTTAGAGCTTTATTCAGAGATCTTTCACAAACTTTCATCTCCAGTATCTCTTTTACTCTCTTCTCAATGATTTATTAATATTTATGGTTTGTCTAGAAGCCTCAATATAATCAGTTAGAATAGTGACAATTTGGAACAACTCTTCCTCTTTTGCCTCCGCAAAAGTGATAGAATCATTGTAAACAATAAATGAGTGATCATAGTTCATAGGGCCTGTTGGTGCAACTCTATTTTACGTTTTTTCATTGGCAAATAGGCCTTTAAAAAGTTCTTAAAGGTCTACAGGCTCGAACCCAACAAGCTCCAAGAAACAAATTCTATTTTGTTAAAAGAATTTGTTATTTGCCTTGCACCTAACTTCCGGTTTCATTGGATTAAGCGTTTTCATTTTGATTTTCGATAAAAATAAAAATAAGACATGAAAATATAATTTATAAAATATTTTAAAAATACTTTTAATAAAAATAATTTTAAAAAGATAGAATAAAGTTAAAAATGCTATTTTTATGTTTTCAATCTTAACTCTTGAAAACGTTTTCAAACTAAAACACGATATTTTTGGATTCGGATAAAGGTTTCAATCTCTTCTACTCATTTTTTTTGTCACGCTTTGTTCGTTCTCTTCTGTCTTTTTCTATGGATATCCATTATTTTTCACTAATTTATACATACATTTCTTTAAAAAGATGAATTTTTTTAATTTTATTTGACCATTTCAATTTTTTATTTTAGGAGATAATACTCAATTTGGTCCCTGAACTTACACGCGAGTCTTAATTTAGTCCTTGAGGTTTCAATTGCCTCTATTTAGTCCCCGAAATTTATAAACATGCCTCATATTAGTTCCTGAGACCATTTTTAGTATAAAAACGTTAATAGAGCGCTGCTGTAGACTATCACATGTCACGTTAAAACTTGTAAAATGATGCAGGGTTTTGACATTTAAATAGCTCAAAAACGGCATTGTATTACTTATTTTATTAGGTAAAATTTTAATAAATACCATTTACGATGTTGTTTTTAGGTTATTTGAGTGCTAAAACCAAAACGACATCATTTTACAAAGTTTAGTATGGATCCGGTTGTCACAACAATGTTCCGTTAACGTTTGTACGTTGAAAATTGTTTCAAGGACTAACATGAGTTATGTTCACAAAGTTTGGGGACTAAATAGAAGCAATTAAAACTTCATAGACTAAATGGAAACTCCAGGGACTAAATTGAGTATTATCTCTTATTTTAGGCTTAATTTTTGTATCTTTGAATATATAGATAAAGTAATTAAAAATATCGATAATAAAAATTAAAAGAATACATAAAAACTTAAAAATATTGATAATAATTTTTTTGTTCGATTGATATTTTTTGTTGTTATATAGTTTCATAAAAAATATAAAATCACATATATATAAAAGATACCAAATTTTTTAAAATAGTATAATAAGATAGTAATTTATTTCATATTAATACCGTATAAAAATTAATTGTTAATTTAATAAAAAATTAAATAACTAATGTCGTACCTTTAATAAAAATATAGTTTTGTAATTTTAAACAAAAATAAAATTATTAAAAAAAATAAAACTAAAACAAAACATATTTTCACACACCAATCAACTCTTAGTGTGAATTTGAATTGGAATTTTCAGTTTTGAATAACAAAAATTTCAGTTAATCCTTTGATCTTAATTGAATGATTGTTGTTGTTGCCACGTTTAGCCACATTCTCGGTCCTCACATACACGTTAAATTTGAAAACTACCTATAATAAGTAATAACCGCTACTATATACGTTTACACTGCAACCCTGTTTGTTATATATTACGAGTACCTTGCATTTTGCATTTTAGTTATCATCATCAGAAATTCAGAACCATTTGTGTTACTAGCATAGTCACCAAAAAACAATTTGTATTACTAACATGGCTTCACAACATTTTGGAGTAGTGTGTAGCTGCATGATTATGACGATGATAATTTTCTTGGGTGCTAGTTCAGCTGTTGAAGGTGCTAGAGATTTCAAAGTTGGTGATCACTTGGGATGGCATGAACCTGGCCCCAATAATATTTCATATTACATTCAATGGGCTCAAATGAACAGATTCCAAATTGGTGACTCTCTCGGTAAGCTTATTTTCTCTTCAATCACCTCTTCATCTTTGTATTATATATATGGTTCATACTCTGTTTTTTTTTTTTTCAATTTTTACTACTAAAATAGAATTGAGATTCATATAAAATGAATTTTAAATCTTATTAGCTATAAGGTCGAGAGTGGTGTAGATCTTTTTATTGTTGATGACAATACTAAAAATAATAACGGGATAGGTTTATTTTTTTTTAGTTATTTTTTTTGCATTGTTCTCTATTGGTTCTAATTTATTGTGTTAAACTCTCTTCTTTACAAAAATTAATAATAGAGAGATGTACTTTATTTAGTTTATAAGATTTTTAGTTTTTACTATTAAAAATGAGATTATGTGTTATTTTTTATATTTTTAATGTATATTCTAGGCCGAATAATTAATTTAATGGTTGATTTAATATACCTAAAAAATTGAATCCAAATTACATGTTTTTTTTCTCTCTCGAGTGTTTCCAGAATAATGTTATTTGCATTAATTATTACTACTAATTGATGATGTTGTTTTCTCCTTAAATTAATTTCATTGTGCAGTATTTGAGTACCAAAATGACTCAGTTCTAGTTGTTGAAAAATGGAAGTACTTCCATTGTGATCCAAATAATCCCATAACATCTTATGATGATGGAAACAGCACAGTGATTCTTGATAGGTCCGGTTTCTTCTACTTCATAAGTGGAACAGAGAATCACTGCCATAATGGGCAAAAACTTATTGTGGAAGTTATATCACCACAACACATGGCAATTTTTCGGCCAGCCGCGTCCCCTGCGCCAACCGAAGACGCTTCCTCATCATCAGAACTAGCTCCTTCACCCTATTATCATCATCATTATCATGGCTCCAATGCTTCTTCATCCACATCACGTTTCATGATGATTGGTTCAGCATTTATGGCTCTTCTTGTCACCTTTGTAGTTGTGCTAGTTTTAGCACCATGAATTATTGTTCTTGTTATTATGTGGTGACAGATTCTTATTAGTTTAGTTGTTAGTTAATTATCATTAGTTGTTTATTTTTATTTTTCATTTTTGTTGATTGCTTATTAGTTTGCTTTTGGAGTTTGTATTGTTTAGAATTTGAACCTTGACTATTGTACTTACTATTATCAGCTAATTTGATTTCATTATTATATTATTATTTTTTTGTTGATTAGTAACTAAAATCTTCTATTCTTCTTTGCTTTACTTTTTTTTTTTTTTCATTGGGTACCCTTATAAACTAGGGTATTGGTACCTTAGCTATATTTATCGTTGTGACTTAAATCATAAGAATTAGTATCATAAAGAACCATTTAAAAGAAAGACTTAGTTAAGAATATGTACTAAAATTATTACTAGTAATAAAATTTTTAAAACTTTATTACTATTACTATTAGAAAATTTTTCTTTATTTGTTTCTCTTTTTGGTTCTGAATTTTTTTTAAATAAATATTTTAAATATTTTTTATTTATCTATATAAATAATTTGGATATAGTTTATATTCTTGTGTAATGAGATAAGTAATAGAATACAAAAACATAAATTGTATCTAAATTAGCTCGGTAAATAAAATGTTTCAAATGTTTATTTAAAAAAAAATAATCCTTGAGTTCTGCGGTGAAACGTTTTTTCCTTTCTTTTTGGGACAAAAGTTCTCTGTATTTACTTTTTTTATAGTAGGATTCATTTCTAATTTTTTGGTAGGATGCGGTCCATTTTTTGGGCCCATCTACCTAAAAATGGGCCCTTGTAAATGTTGTCTTTCAATACCATGGTCCAAAAATGAAAAGGAACATTCCTTTCCAAAAAAAAAAAAAAGAGAAAAGGAACATTCATGTTATATTTTCAGGCATATTTCAGTGACTTACATATGGTCCTTCCCAACATTGTTTGTATTAGGCATAATGTATTCTTCATTATCAATTTTTTATGAAAAATAATGATCAATTTCTTCCACCAAAGGAATTAAAAAAAAAAAAGATGCCTAACATAAAGGAGAAAGAAAGTGAGAAATAGCCTTTTGCTTAGTGCACAACACACTAGGAGAAGTGACAAAGACATTTTATAATTATCATACTAATAAATACTCTAAAAACATTAGTTAACAGATATAACAAACAATAAAAAATTCTCTTAGAAAAAACGGATTTTTTTTAATGTTTTCAATACATTAATATTTAGTGTTATTTTTTAACATTAATATTTATGCATTTGCATAATGTTATAAAAAGAGGAATAAATAGTATTCTCACATAGTCACACATGTTTCAAAACCATGCAAATAATTGTTCTATGATCTGTTAATATCAATAAGTTCTTCCTTTATAGATGAATAATGATATATCATTAATCATATAGCACATGCATATATATTGTCTAATAATTACATGTTGCCAACAATGCTTATATTATATCCTATGCTCTTTCCAATCGGATTCTCTTATTTAAAATAAATACTTAAAATAATTAATTAAAAATAAAAGTAAATATGCTCA
>NC_029793.2:4138902-4139866 GCF_000816755.2 Arachis ipaensis | reverse complement strand
TAGGCCATTTTTGAAATAAATATTAAATCATCTATATTCTCAAATCTGTAAAATTAAAATGTTTTAACACCCATTGAAATTTTTTCTATGTCATTGATAAAAAGCGTAACTTTGTTCTTCTTTTAAGTTTTGTCTCTATGAAAGATAAGATTTTCTGTAGGTATCGAATAATCACAACTTTCATAATTGAAAGAATCAAAATAAGGATAGGAAAAAATGGAAAGCAAGAGAAATATATAAATACTAATGGCAAAACATAGCTCTATATAAGCTTAAAATATTGATTAGGTGGTAATATTAAAAGTCTTGATGATGAGTTAAAAAAACTGAAAATTTAAAAATTAAACCGGTCGTTAGTTTTTGTTTGCTTTTTTTTTTTATCTTAATTAATTTATTTTAGCATGCATGCTCGAACCGGAGTTGTTCAATATAATTAATTAATTCAGTTTTTTTATTTTTATCTTAAATGGCATTCCATATATTGATCCGAATCAACGAATAATATTATATTCAAATACCAAATAATTTAAATTTGACACAGACTATTTAAACATTGATTGAATTAAATGCGATCTATGTGTGCTTAAATAATAATATTGTCAACTGTTCATTAATCTTGGGAAGAAAATACTTTTTATTAGAAACCATTTTAATATTCTCCACGAGATTATTAATGTCACGCACATTGAACAAATTAAACACGATCACGTTATAAACTACCATTTTTCTTCTCAAATAAGTTTTTTCGATTAAAAAAAATTATATGCATCCAAATAATTAAGTGTCTATCTAAAACAAAAATTCAATATTAGTTATTTTTCCACTAATAACTTTCTTAAACGAAGAAAAAAAATACGCGAAAAATGAAGAGTAAAACAAGTTTTAAAAAATCACTTTAATGTATTTAAAAATAAGATGCTTTTAGTAGTTTTTTTCTGCTTATTTTTAAAAGTTATTTACTTAG
>NC_029793.2:4124001-4138632 GCF_000816755.2 Arachis ipaensis | reverse complement strand
AGCATTACATTTTATAATTGAAAACTAAAGAGTGATGAAGAGAATAATTAATTAGATAAAAAGAGAAGAAAATGCAGTTTGTCTTGGAAAATATATAATATGAATTTTCATAAAGGACTAAAGGTGTGAATAAATAATTAAATATATAATTAACTACCCATGAATTATTCTAAGTGATGATACACGTTGTACAAGTATGTTTTCTTTACCAATTTTGAAAGGTTCATAATTTACTCAACCTCCCTTTTTTTCTTATTTTTTTGTTATTAGCTCTGTTAGTGTTGGCATTATTTATAAAAAAGCTTTTTTCTTAGCTTTGTCCGATTATTCATTCCACATTTATTATTATTTATTGTCCTATTTTACCCTTTTGACATTAACGAATGGTGGATGCAAATAACATAAAACTTAGAATACAATTATGAGGTTCTAAACAGAAGACAATGCAATTATTATCATGATAATGTTCATCAACAAATTTGATTATGACTTCTCTTTAATTTAGGGACTACATACACAACTTTTAGCTACTCATAATTTGTTGACATTTTTATTTTTGTCTGTTCTCTCTAAATTGCAAGCATTTAATTAATTAATACTTGACAAATTCATGGACCACCAATTTGTTAATCACAACTAGCTAGCTGTAAATGTTGTTTTTATTCTATATAGGTGTAATGGTATAGAGAAATTAAGAATAGAAAAATGGTTTAATTATTGTGTTAGTTCTATAATTTTATCAAATTTATAATTAAATTTTTATAATATTTTTAATTAAAATTTTATATTGTTTTTAATTTTGTAATAAATTAA
Organism: Arachis ipaensis; assembly: GCF_000816755.2. Lineage (NCBI taxonomy): Eukaryota > Viridiplantae > Streptophyta > Magnoliopsida > Fabales > Fabaceae > Arachis > Arachis ipaensis. The sequence goes on along the minus strand of NC_029793.2, from coordinate 4,137,819 downwards.
GAGGTATTTATGTAATTTTTTATAATTTTAGAACAATAATTAAGTGTGATTTTCAAAACTAATTAATCAAATATAACTTGAACTTCAGTTGTTACAAGGTACCATGGAATAATATATATTATATAGCATCCCAAAATTCAATGGATTTGCATTAAGATATTAAAATGCTACACATCCATGCCACCTTGAGAACTATATACGATGTTAACTGCATACATTTCTTAGAATAAACAAAAGTATCTTATCTTATACCTTGAAAAAGACTTTTCATTCCAATAAACACATAATAGTCCGAATGCATTTTGTTGATATATTATAAAGACCAAAAACAAAAAGCACAACATATATAATTGTTAAGATTATAAGTAAATGTAGTTCAAAAAAATGGTTAAGAAAAAGGATACACGCCCAGTGGGACTCGAACCCACAATCGCTTGATTAGAAGTCAAGCGCCTTATCCATTAGGCCATGGGCGCTCTTGCCGTATTGTTTACACTCATTCATTTAAAACAGAAAGAGAAAGAGTGAGAGAGAGAGAGAGATTGGAAACTTAATTTGAGACTTCCTTAATCCTTAACTCTAAAAAGACATTCTAATTAATAATCAAGTTAGTAATACTTATATGTGCGTAAAGTAATATAAATTATTATTAGAGATGTGAGATATATCATTATACTAAGGTAAGTGAATTATAGAAAATGCAAAATTAGAGCATAAGACATGTTCTTTGTTAAGAGGTAGAATGGAGGATGACTCATATAGCTATTATTTTGATGAGGTATATAGTTGTCGTTGATACTTTGACTGTTTGGTTATACTAAAATCATCGTTACTTTGACAAATAAAGACGAGTTATAACTCTTGTTTTATTTTTTAAATAGATAAAAAAATTATGTATTACTTTATTTATTTAATTCTTTTTTAGTTCTTAACAAGTCTTAAATATAAAATATTGGATTAATAATCAAATTCATTTATGAAAAATCATTCAATTTTTAAATTAGTTCTCAAATGATTTTTTTAGTCATATTAATTTTTGGAAGATAAAACTTAAGTCAAATTAGTCTTTTTATTAGTTAGATGATGAGGTGTCATGTTAAGTGTCACGTAACATGATGACGTAGTAGGATAATGTCACGTGTCACAAGATGATTAGTTGACGTGTCAGGTCAGTGACACCTATCGCGTCACACGTCACTTGACATGTAAAAATGTTATTTATAATCAAAATTGTCCCTAAAAGTCAAGACATAAGTCATTTTCATCCCTAAAATTTTTAAAATTAATCAAATTAGTTATTATATAATTTTTTTATTTTTTTTCATAATATTAAATTTGAATTTGATTAATTTTTAAAATTTTACGAATGAAAATTACTTACGTCTAGATTTTTAGGGACTATTTTAATTATAAATAACTTTGTTACATATCAAATGACACGTGACATGCTAGGTGTCACTGACCTGACACGTCAACCAATCAGCTGGTGACACGTGGCATAACTTACCACATCATCATGTCACGTAGCACTTAACATAACACGTCATCATCTAACTAACAGAAGGATTAATTTGACTTACGTTTTATCTTTCAAAGACTAATATGACTAAAAAATTTATTTGAGAACTAAATTAAAAAATAAGTGATCTTTTAAAAACGAATTTGACTATTAATCGGTTAACCATAAAACATATGTTAAAAATAAAAAAGGCAAAAGTACAAAAAGATAAAATTTGGAAGTTTTCAATAAAATTTAGTAAGTAAACATTTATTTCTTTATAAAAAATACATGCACGCTTATACATAAATATATAAGTAAAAACCTTTTATTTTTTTTTAAGTTAGAAATGATATTCAAACTCAAAATTTTTAGGTGAAGATAAAAAATTTATGCTATTTAAATTATAATTTGTTAGCAAAAGAAACCTTTTACTTATTCATATATATTGTTTGAGTTTAATATGACAAATAGTATTACTTTAAAAGTATACACCAAATAAATCTTTAAGAAAGTTTAGATCATATATTTTTATCTTAAATTTTTAAACTTTATAAAAATAAGATATATAGGTATTTTTATTACATTTTTTAAAATTTATTTGTCTAAATAAAAACAATAAATCTAATTAAAATAGAGATTTATGTATTTTGATTTTATAAAATCCAGCAACTTTAACGTAATAAGAATTTTTTGAAGACGAAAACATTCGAAACGAAATTAGTTTTTTATTCTTTAGAGACTAATTTGAGTATATATTCTTAGACTTGGTTTTGTAAAATTTTTTGAAGAGGTGCATGTACTTTTTAAAAGTTCAAGCTCCTCATTTTGTATTTGGTAAATAAAAAAGATTATGTACTTATACTTACAACTTTTAAAAATTGGGGTACTTTTAAAAGCATCTAAGATATAAATTTTTAAAGTTGATTTATATTTTTTAAAATTTAAAAGTCTAATATAACCTCATATGTTAATTAATTTTTAAATTTAATGCTTGCACTTATGTCTATTATAATATTTTTAAATTTTAAAAGCTATTTTAAAATATGGGAATGGAAGCGCGGAAGAGATGCGGAGAAAAATGACAGAAGTTATTAGAAGAACAACAAAAGAAAAATTTGGTGAATATAAAGGGATAGGACCAAGAGACAAGGAGTCCTGGTGGTAGAATGCGAGTGTAAAAGAAAAGATAAAGATAAAAAGAGAGTGCTTTAAAGAGCAGTCTGTATGCCGCAATGCAATTAATTGAAAAAAATATAAGGCGGTTAAGAAAGAGACAAAAGTGGCTGTAAGTGAAGCAATAATAAGAGCATATGAGGGTTTCTACCACTCTTTGGACACGAAAGAAGGAGAAAAATGTTTATATAGAATCGCAAAGAGCCGTGAAAAAAGAACGAGAGATCTTGATCAGGTTAAGTACATAAAGGATAAGGATGGAGAGGTGCTGGCTCAAGAGGAGAATATTAATAAAAGGTGGAAGAGTTACTTCTACGAGTTATTTAATGAAAGACATAAGACTCTTTCAAATCTTGGTCGGTTATGCACAAGGGAAGAAGATCAAAACTTTGACTACTATCGAAAGATTCGAGACTTCGAGGTAAAAAAGGCTCTAAAACAGATGAAAAATAACAGGGTAGTACGACCTGATAATATCCGAATTGTGGTTTGGAAGGGCCTTGGAGGAAAAGACATCAATTAGTTAACCAAGCTTTTTAATGAGATTTTAAGGTCAAAGACGATGCCTGATGAGTGGAGAAAGAGTATCTTGGTACCTATCTACAAGAGTAAGGGAGATATACAAAGTTGCGAAAACTATAGAGGGATTAAGCTCATGAGCCATACCATGAATTTATGGGAGAGGGTGATAGAATGGAAGTTGAGAAAAGAGACACAAGTAACAGAGAACCAATTTGAATTTATGCCAGGAAGATCGACCACCAAAATGATATACCTGTTAAGAAGGATGATGTAGAGGTATCTCAGTAATAAAAGGATCTATATATGGTGTTTATTGATTTGGAAAAAGCGTACGATAGGGTGCCAAGGGAGGTATTATGAAAGGTTTTAGAAAAGAAGAGAGTAAGGATAGCATATATTCGTTCAATTAAAGACATGTATGATGGGGTCACAACTAGTGTGAAGACTCAAGGTGGTGTGACAGAGAAATTTCCTATTGGTATAGAGTTACACTAGGGATCATCCTTAAGTCCATACAGTGGCGGAACTTGAAACAAAATTTTGGGGGGCCAGATAGAAAATAATTGTCAAAATATTTTTGATATGGACTCCATTTAAGATAAGCTCGTCTAATCTCATCTCTCTGGTTTGGGTGATATTGCCAAATTTAAAGCCGTTTTTCAAGATCTCGTTCCAAAAAAAGCTAAAGTCATCAGATGTAACTTTTTAAACTTTTGAAGGTTATATCTCACTTTCTTTATGATTTATTAAAGTAGAAGAACTATCTATAAAAGTTATATGTTCTCCTTCTTAAATATTAGCCTTCCTCTTAAAAAATGTATCAATTCTTTAATTTTTTATTATTATTTTATATAAAAATTTAAATATATATTCTATAAAATATGTAAAGAAGAAGTTAGAAGGACAAATATTAAAATTTATAATATTTATTAAATTTTTTTTATCAATTTATACAAATATAATAATATTAATACTTATTGAATATTCTATTATTTTTTATCATATAAAAAATTAAATTAAATAAATAGTAAAATATAAAATAATATTAAATTAAATAAATAAGAATGTTTATTGAACTTATTAGATACATTAAGTCATAGTAAAGTATTTAAGTCAATTGAACTATTTTTTATCTTTTGAAAAACTACTACTAAATTTTTTATAAAAAATTTGGGGGGTCATGGCCCCCCTTGTCTAAACTAAGCTCCACCACTGAGTCCATATCTTTTCACATTAGTCTTGGAAGTACTCACAGAGCACATCCAAGAGCCTGTGTCATGATGCATGCTTTTTGCCGATTATGGGAGAGTTAAGGAAAGACCTAAATAAGAAGTTGGACTTATGGAAAGAAGCTCTAGAAGTGTATGGTATGCGCATAAGCCGTAGCAAGATGGAATATATGGAATGTAAGTTCGGTTTGAGAAGGAAAAACCCTAATATAGAGGTGAAGATGGGAGAAAACATCCTACGAAAAGTTAAAAGTTTTAAGAATCTTGGGTGCATCATACAGGATAATGGAGAGATTGAAAATGATGTAAATCATAGGATCCAAGCAGGTTAGTTGAAATAGCGGAGTGCATCTGGTTTTATACGTGACAAAAAAGTGCCTTTAAAACTTAAAGGTAAATTCTATCGCGCTGCTATAAGACCGGCTATGCTTTATGGTACGGAGTGTTGGACGGCCAAAGGGGAGCACGAATATAAGTTAAGTGTGGCAGAGATGAAGATGTTGAGATGGATAAGTGGTCATACGCAATTGGATAAAATAAGGAACGAAGATATAAGGGAGAGAGTTGGAGTAGTACCCATTATGGAAAAAATGGTAGAATCGCATATCAGGTGGTTTGGACATGTGAGAAGAAGACCGACAGAATACCCAGTTAGGAGGATGGATAAAATGAAAGATGAACAATGGATGAAAGGTAGAGGAAGACCTAAGAAGACCATCTATGAGGTGGTCAAACGAGATCTACATGTAAACGGTATCTCTATAGACATTATACATGACAGAACTTAATGACGTTCTTTGATTTATGTAACCGACCCCACCTAGTGAAACAAGACTTTGTTGTTGTTGTTATTGTTACTAAATATAAATGCTATAATTTTTAAAAAGTTATTTTTTAAAAATTAACTTTTATAAGCTACTTCCAAAAAATAAAAACCTTACCAAATTAAATCTTAATTTAATTCAATGCATTACGATAGTGTTTATTTGCCAGCTTTAGTGTGGGAATTTTTTGTTGCCCAAATGTACCCCATAAACTTTCAAGGTTATAATGTTTGGCTTTTAAGAGATAAAACCAAATAGTGTAGCAGTTAGCTTTAATTTTCATTATTTATTTATTTATTTGTTGCCACAGTTATATATATTTGTAGTAGGAACAGAGAAATGAACAAGAGGCAAGGGGGTCCAAGTTTAATGCTAAACAGCTAAGCATTATGAACAATGAATGAACCATTTTAACCACCCTTTTTCGCTTTTAATATATTGTCCTCAAGTACTTCGCTATAATTAATGTGGAATTGTCAATTGTGTGGACAAATATGTCAAGTTAATTTCAAGCCTCTTAATTAATTGCCTCTGTCCATCCCTAATAATCAATCATCACCTAAGCCAAATTAATATTTTGCCTCTCGCAATAATGTTAAATTCTTATTAAATCTCTTGAAACATATTTTTCATAATAATAATGTTTTAAATTATTAAAATATTTTTTATGTACTTGAGGTATTAAGTGTATTATCTAAATATTAAAAAAAAATACATAGCAAACATATATATAGCAAGTCTTTTTCATTAGAAATTGATATTTTTTTTTTTTTGAGAAAAAAAATAAATTGACTTAACAAGTACTAGCACTACAACTACCAATTAATTACACGAATTCCTCATGCTATAAACAAATACTACCATGGGAGGGTATGAATCAGGAAGCTTTTTCCTAATTTATTTCACAACACAAATCATTGAGATTCAGAATCCGTATATGTATAAGGAATTCCTTTACTATTGAAGGACAAAAATTATTTGCTCATGTCTCATCCTTTCTTTTTTTGTAACAAGGTGCTAATAACCTCTAAAAAAGATTTTCTCTTCAGTTATATACTTGTGTTTGTGTTGCTTTCTTTAATATGTGGATCAATGGTTGAATTCATTTAATAATTTTTTATATTGTTTTTTTTATCGACTTAAATTTTTAGAAAAAGTGGTTTTATAACATAGTATCAGAATTTTGTTCTAAAAATTTAGAATTTGATTTTTGGTAAATTTTAAAAAAATAAAAAAAATAGTATTCGGTAGGTCGAGTACCAGACGGATCGGATTAGTATCCTGGTTGATGAGGGGGAGGTCTCACCTGGTCGTAAGTTAACGGGTTGGAGTAGACGATATCCCGAGCACTTCGTGTGAGGGGGTGTCATCTGCAAAGACACTCCGACGCTCTAGTCAGCAAAGTGTGTAGACAAAAAAGGGGTAAATGGTATGTGACGTACCTTGGGGGAAGGGTATGACATTCTCCATATATACCGTGTCAGAGGTGGGCCCTGCAAGGACAGGCTCACCTTCTTCGATACTTCCTTCGCACAGTTGTAGCAAAGCTGTCAGGGACGCGTGTCCGGGTCGACTACTGACCGCTTCACTCCTGACCGTCCGGGTCGGGTGGTGTTCGGGTCGAGCCGGCTCACAAATGGTTTGGGGCAGACCGTAACAAATATTATAAGACAAATAAAAAAAATTATTGTACAAATTAAGTAATTTAATGTATTACAATTTGACATAAATAATTATATTTTTAATAGTCTAATACATAAATTATATTAATATAATTCAACTCGTATGCAAATTTTTTGGTGTGAAGTTGATATTTAAGAATCGTTAGATAATTTGATAAATTTATTAACTAAATTATTATTTAATAATTTTTTTTTTCATAAAAAAAATCACTTAACATTTTTTATTTATATAATTTATAAATTTTATATAAAAATAATTATACATATAAAAATAATCGTTAGATTTAGACAGCTGGATGAAGACATCAGACAACAATTTTGAGGGGGGAAGGGGTAGGAGTGTTGTTTGGATCGGTTTTGAGTAAAAACTCATCCAATTCGAACACTAGTTTTACTTGAGCTGCGGTTTGAATTGGATGTTTTTTTTTAAATAGATCCGATCCGATCCAATTTCAAGCGATTTAGATTATATTGGATTTACGGTTTTGTAAATTTAAAAAATTAAATACATATAACAAGCCTCAACATCAAATTTTAAATAATCAACAATGACATAACAAATCTCAACAATATCTTAAAAAAACTAAGATAACATAACAATGGAAATAAAATTCTAGGTTAGTTAAAATAAGTAAATAAATAATATTTTGGACATAAAATATTTATTAAATAATAATAATACATGAATAATATAAAAATGCATAACAAATTGAACATGTTAAAAGTATAATTGTAAATATAATAATAAAATAATAATATTATAACACATTGCACGATTTGGATTGGATTGGATCGGTTATGAAAAGTAGATCCGAAATCCGATCCGATCCAGTGGTTTGCAAAAAATAGAATCAAATCAAATCTGAATTAGTGAGGTTTTAGTTAGTTTTCGATTTGAATTGAATTAGATGAACGGTTTAATTTAGATCGGTTTGGATTTGAGAAGGGAAGGGGAGAGGGGGAAGGGGGGAATTAAATAAATAAATTAAAATATTACATAAAGTTGGTTAAATACTTAAGTTTGGGTTACAAAATTTGCAGATCGAATTGGCTTTCATTCTCGTGGGTTGAAAAATTAATTATCTATAGTCAACGATAATTTTAAACAACTTTGTAAGCTTATTGACTTGAAGAAGTATTTACCAATCAAATTTCTATTGGTTTATTTTAAAAAATACTAATTTAATAAATCAGTCTAGCACATGATCGTGCCATCTTGCTTATTTCTTAAATTTTGATTAGTTTGATATTTTTAACTAATCATATTTTTTAATATATTCTATATTCATATAGAATAATTTTAAATTTATTAACTTATTCAAAGTTAAATTAAAGAAATAATTATATATTATTGTGTATTAATATAATCGATCATACATTGATTTTTTTTGTGACAAAAACCATTTTATGGGTAATAAATAAAAAAAATTAATCTCTTAATCGATCTTGTGAAGATATTTCTTGCTAAACTCCTATTATGAATATCCTTTTAAATTATTAAAATATTAGTATTTCAAAAACACTTGAAATTCTTTTTAAAATTTATTGGAAACTTCAATTCCTCATGTTCTAGAATTCAGTGAAGTGTTCCAAATCTACGAGCTCTATTTATTTATTTTTAAGGTAAAGTATTAAATTGGTCCTTACGTATGGACGTAATCATGTTTTGGTCTTTAAAGTTTAAAATATTTTATTTAGATTCAAAAAAGTTTTATTTAGTAGTTGTATTATGAGGTCAAAATTAAATCATTAACGAAATGTCCTACATAACAGCAATACAAGAACAAGATCGATAATCTAAAAACCAAATACAAACTCCAAAAGCACAAAATCAACCGTAAATGCATCAATACATTTATTTATCATTCTCTTTAGTTTTATAGAAAATATTTCATTTAAATTGTAAAAAAATGATAAATAAATGAATTAATGCATCTACAGTTGATTTTGTATCTCTGGATCTTGTACTTGTTTTTTTATATTACCGACCTTATTCTTGTACTGTTGTTACGTAAGATATGCTGTTAATTATTTAACTTTGACCTTATGGTGAAACTATAATAAAATTAAATAAAACTATTTTAGATTTAAATAAAATATTTTAAATTTTAAACACTAAAATAAAATTATATCCAAATATAGAGGATTAATTTAGTGCTTTGTCTATATTTTTATTTAAATTTAATTTTCTTTTGTTAGGAGTGTCGTCACAAAGAATTTCGAAACATGATTACAACGGCATATTCCGATTGGGACATGTGAGTATGTGACGAATATTCATATTCAAATCCTTAAAAAACCAACGGCTCATTTTCCGAAACACAATTCCTTTTATAATTTTTTGAGGTTAGCTTTTCTGTCTTTGAATTTTGTGACATGCTTTTCTTTTTTCTTTTATTCTCTTTTTTCTTTATCTTTCTGTCAATCCTTTCAACCGAGCGTTAAAAAATTGTATTAGAATTTGTAAAAGAGTTGTAACGAGGCAATTAATTAGTCAAATATTGTGAATTGATTTGAAAGGGAAAATGATTGAATTAGCCAAATGCATTAGTTAAGAAAATTGGAAGAGATACGACCGTTATTGTAAATCACGTTGTTAATCAATTAACAAGTAATATGGTGCCACGTGTATGTATATAAAACACACATTACATATATCATATCAAATCCATGAGAGAGGGAAATAGGAGCTAAATTATATACGCATTAATGATAATATATCGAAGATGATTTATACACATTAACGGACATATAACAATTATCATTCAATCATACGGTAGCCAAAAAACTCTAACTCAAATGATAATTTTTTTATACTCACTTAAAAATTATGGGTTTAAATATAATTTTTAATTAAGGTTATGAAAATCAGACCAATTATTAAATTGGTCGACTAATTGATTCAATAATTCAATCAAAATCGAACTATGATTGAATTTTTTTTTATGGTGACTTAAAAGAAAATAAACAAAAACTAAGAAAGAAAAAAAAACAAGAAACTGCTTAAGAAAGGCAGTCTCGCTGAATACTACTCTCAAACTCCTTCCAAGGCAATGGAAGCTCCACTTGGAGAGAAATAGTCCTCATTGCAGTCTTTGCCATGATGTCTGCTACTGTATTTGCATCTCTCAAGATCAACCGAAGATCAGCACGCCATTTCCAAGACATGATATCTCGGATTTTTAACACCAAAGGATCAATAAACCCAGAGCAATCTTGTAAATTATTGACAATAGTAAAAGCCTCCACACAGTCTGTCTCACATATAATGTCTCTTTGTCCCGAGTCCCATGCTAAAAGAAAGCCTCTCCAAATAGCAAACAACTCTCCTTGCAAAATGCTACGACTCTCAATTGTTCCCAGACAGCCTCATTGCCACATTCCCTTCCAATCTCTGCTAACACAAGCAAAACCAACTCGAGCACCACTGCCAGGATAGCTAGCATCACAATTAATCTTAAAGGTACCCACTGAGGGGGGAATCCAAGAGCCACTAATGGTTGAGGGGATAGATAGTCGTTGCAACTCAAAAATATTTCGGAGCTCCTTTTCTAAGGACAAAGTCATACCAATCACCTTGTCTGTGGTCCAATGCTCGTGAGGATGAAAGATCTCGTTATTTCTCGAACACCAAATCCACCAGAGACCAGAAAAGAATCTAAAGGGGCGCTGTTTGCTATTATGTAAGAACCAACTCATCAAATCCACTGGTTGATCGGAGATCCCTAAAGGTTGCCAAACAAGTTGGGCTTTTGGACAATCCCGAATACAATGTAAAACCGACTCCTGACTTGAGAAACATCGTGGACAGCTATCCGTGTGCGAAATGCCCCTTCTAAAACGAAATGCAGCAGTAGGAAGAGCCTCCCGAAGACATAGCCAGGCCAAAAATTTGTGCTTTTCCGGAACATGTTGACGCCAAAGCCAAAACCAATTACCCCTATCCTCCCAACTAAACATCTTCTTACTGAGCCATAAATAACCACTATGAGCATCATAAACCTTTGAGGCTGCACCAGTCCAACACCAACCGACCTCTGAACCAGCTTGAACATCTGGGTTGTAAGAATTAATGTTGCTCTGCAGAGACTGATTCAGAGGAGAATAGATATTCTCAAGGTTCCACTGTCCAGATGACCAAAGGTCCAAGATCCTGAGATCCGAATCAGAAATGTGAACATAATCCATCTCCTGACACAGTCGCCCATCTCTTCTCCATTTAGAAAACCAAAAGTTCTGTTCCAAATCCCCAATGCACCAACTAAAACCTTCCTTTAGGATATCCCAAGCTCGACATATACTCTTCCACACATAAGATCCCCTTCCTCGAGACTGACTAAAACAATCATCCTTAGAAGAATGGTATTTCTCCGTCAACAGTTGAACCCATAGCTTGTTGGGATGGTGAAAAAGTTGCCAAACTAGTTTTCCAAGAAGAGCAATATTGGCACAAAAATGATCTCTAATTCCCAGACCTCCAAACTTCTTAGGAGTGACCAACACTTTCCAGTTAACTAGATTCAGGCCTCTACCATCAGCTTGACCCTTCCATAGAAAGTTTCGCATCATGGAGGAACTTGCTGTTTTTCAGCTTTACAGAAAAGAAGCAAATCATCGGCAAACATCAAATGAGAAATTCTTGGACCCCCTCTAGAAACCGCAACTGGCTTCCACAAGCCCTTATCAACTTGCTGATTAATAGAATAGGACAATCTCTCCATACACAACACAAACAGATACGGTGATATAGGATCTCCTTGCCTAAGACCCCTGCTCGGAGTAAAACTATTTAATCTATCCCCATTCTAGAGGATAGACAGTGAGGAAGCAGTGACACAACGCATAATCAGATTGACTGTCGGAGGAGGAAAGCCAAAACTCACCAGGGTTTGTTTCAGAAACCCCCAATTCAAAAATATTTTATATAAAATTCAAAATAAAAAAATTGAAAAGCAGATTTTGAGTGGTCATCGAATTGTAAAAGAGTCTTTTGTATTTTCGACAACAAACAAACCACACAAGCGGTCAGCACCTATTGAAAATAAGATCATTCATTCATAACAAAGTTCTGTTATAGGGTTTGAACCAACGATGGGTTTAAATACACTTATCTTGAATTAAAAACAAGATCATTCATTCATAACAAGATTATCCATTGAAAACTCTTCTTCCAATATCAAATCAGAGCTAGATCCAGTTGAAGAGCACAAGTATCTCAATTGCATATTGACATATTCATTCCCAGTAAAGTACCATCAACAACTCAGAATTAGAAGTGTTACCTAGATTATTTCTTTATCAATAATAGACTTACCATTGTAATTATTTTTTAGTTAGAGTACATAAAGAGTACATAGTATATAAGGTGTCATTCTCTTCAACAATGATACTCTCCCTCTCTCCCTCTCTTGAAGGCAGAAGTTGGTAGATTCTTGACTTGAATCTTGCATTCCTCACACTGAATCCATATTAAGTGGGATCCAGTGTCCAATGCTAACAGATAAGATTTGTAAGAGATATCACCCTCGATGGTACCAATACCAATCTTTACTACCAAAGGATTTACAAGGTTAAAATGATAAAATGGAGAATTTGGGGGAATGGGGTGGTGGAGGAAGGGGTGATGACATTAATGATAAAACCATGAGGAAGAGGAAGAAGGCTAAAATCATCATTTTCATTAACAGTGGCAATGCCATATATAAATTAGATATTGTTCTGCACACACATATATATATAGGCAAGCAACATCATGGTATCATATCAATTACAAGTGCTTTAATTAATGGTAAGGACTAAGGACACAAATTCAGAAACTGGTGTCACATTTAACAATTCTTTTGCTAATTATTACAAATATTTGATAACAAAAAAAATTAGCCAAAAATAGTTAGAAATTACTTTATTTGGCATTTATAAATATTAAATAAAATTAAAGTTTAGCTATTTTTTTTTACCTTTCTAACATTATGGTAATTTGTTCACCATTCACATATTCTTTTACTAGTATATAATAAAAGAAGCTACCAAATCATTAAATACTCTAATAGTGAAAGAGAGAATAATTTGTTACCATCAACAACTCAGAATTAGAAGTGTTACCTAGATTATTTCTTTATCAATAATAAGTTTACCATTATAATTATTTTTTAGTTAGAGTACATAAAGAGTACATAGTATATAAGGTGTACTCTAATGGGATTTTTCATTCTCTTCAACAATGAGACTCTCCCTCTCTTAAACAAAATTTGTTGAGTTATTACACCTTATATACTATGTACTTTTTATGTACTCTAACTAAAAAAAATTACAATGGTAAGCCTATTATTGATAAAGAAATAATCTAGGTAACAAGAAGAATTAAAAAAAATCAGGAACCAAAATCAGAATCAATATAATAAAACTCAGAAATAAAAATTAATATAACAAACCAAATTTTTAAGTTTAACTAATTTTACTCGGCAACAAGCCAACAACTAGTAAATTAACCCAGAATTAGAAAAAATAACACAAATAACTCAGAAAATTACCAATAATCAACCATAATTAACCCAGAAGTCAGAATAAAATAACAACAATGCAGCAGCTCTGTTAACAACAATGAACAACAAAAAAATTTAACTCAGAAAATAACTAATTAACCCAGAAAAAAATAATCAACAATCACAGAGAGACGGACAAAGCAAAAAAACGCTGACAAGAAACGAACGGCGTGAGCGATGGCGATGAGAGAAGTCCACGACTGAGTTGAGGCGCGCCGGTGGGAGCCATAAGAGAGCTAAACTTAACAAAAACAGAAAAATTCAGCAACTCATGTTCTGGAGCTTGAAGGTGGCTTGACCTTCGATAAGGTTTGGTTCGTTTGAGAGCGAAACTGAAGATATGGT
>NC_029793.2:4114595-4123932 GCF_000816755.2 Arachis ipaensis | reverse complement strand
CGATTTATCTATTTTTTTGTCAATTTTTTGCAGTTCAGTTTTCAACATCTACTAGACCGATCAGATAATTAATTCTCGATTAATCCGGTCGAATCGATTAATCTGATCTAATTTTCAGAACCTTGTTCTTAACTAAAAAAAATCATTCAATCATCATATATTTATATGTAAATATGCATTACTTAATATACTCATAATATGTATTTGTATTATAATATATATTTCATATAAATAATTAATTTTTAATATATATATATATATATATATATATATAAAATGAAGAGATCATAGAGTCGGTCGGATAAAGTGTTGAGGATATGACCTCGACATGCGAAAGTATCTTCATCACGTTTCTTCTTCAATTGAACGATCTTTTCTTTCTCTTCCGGTATGACGTTTTCAGCGGCATCGGCAATTGGTGTAGTCTTTGGGTCAATCACATATGCAAGATTGAGAACCGAAAGAAGAAACATCATCTTGTCTTTCCAACGGTTGAAGTTCGTTCTATCAAAGCGATCTAACTTGACAAACTCTTGATTCATGACCTTGAACGTGGTGTTTTGATCTTGTGCCATCTTCAACAAATATCTCTCTAAAATTGTTTGGTATATGAAGATGGTAAGATGACAAAATCTTATATTTATGTAATGGTTTCAAGGCACGATTAGATCGCTTTCTTTAGAGAGATATTTGTCCCCACACTTAGTTGCTATAGGGTTAATGACAATACTCTCCCAGGATACAATGAAACCTAAGAATTTCTTAATTAGCAATAGTAAGAAATTCTCAACTCTCTTGAACAAAGAAAATCTCTTAATGGTTGAGTAATTTGTACACTTAGTACGTCATATCTGAAATAGTGAACAAGGACTTATTTATACATATTGCACATAGCAATTATGATTGGTTACGTATACAAATGGTTGTGTCTTTTCTATTGCCAATAGATACAATGTTTTGAATATACACAACTCTTAAAGAGTTGTGTCCCTTTAGCCAATAGACACAATGTTTTGAACATACACAATCCTTAAAAGGTTGTGTCCCTTCAACCAAATGGTACTAAACGGTTAGTAACCGTTTATTAATAATATTAATATTAATATCAATAATATTAATAATATTAATTAATCAAATTTGTAAATACCCTTCATGTAATGTAGAGGGTAAAATACTCAAATAAACTAAAGCTATCCAAATATTACATAGATCACCCAAAGTAAAAAATCTTATGTAAATGTTTCAATTTACATAGGAATGTTGTCTTTACTGTAAATCGAATGAAGCAAACTCAAATTAGAGAAAGTCACAGTAAATCGAATCAAACATACTCGATTTATATGGTGCAAGAATAAAACAAACTATACAAATTCGATTTACATGATAAATCAAAATAGACAAATTTGATTTATAAATATTTGGTGGCAATGGTAAATTGAATCGACCATTGTTGATTTATTATGCATTGAGCTATATCTATAAATCGAATTTGACGAATTCAATTTAGTATGAGACCAACGTATATAAATAGGACCTGAACGTGAAATACTGATGATAGTGTAAGTCACAATGGCTAGTGATGATAGTTTTTAGTTTTGGTGCACTATAGAGGATCGATTAAGAAAAAAAAATGCGTTCCAGAATTAAATTTACTAATAAAGATCAACTTAGTGTTTTCCTAAAAACTTCAACGAGTTTCACCGAGTTTTAGAATACTATAATCAAAAAACTGGGGATGCAAGGCGTGAAACAGGTGGAGAAGTTATTCTACAAAATTTTAATTTCTGTGTTACAGGATGATGTGAAGTACGATTCCTTCATCATAGGCAGCAACGAAGATTTGCAAGTTCTGTTCCATTATCGTCGGCAATTTCCCAAGGTGAGGACCCCTGAGCTATTGGCCAAGCTTGTAGATGTGATCTTTAGTTTAGGAGGTTCGAACCGAAATCTTCAGCCTTCAATCACGATAGCCTGCTCTAGATCGATGCCTGTTGGTGCCTCTACATCTGTGTCCGTGATTGAGCCCGAGGCAGTTTTGGTTGCCTCCCCGTCCATCGTGATTGATCTAAACCACACTCGTGACGGAAAAGTAGGTGATACTGGACCCTTTAGTGATGTTACGATTGCGATGGCCGGTACTCCTAATGTGGTACCGGATTTCCGACAGGGTGGAGCACTAGATGGTGTGAAAGATGTACTGCAGGATGATGATGTGGAGTCCACCACGATTGCCGATGATAGCAATGAAGACATAGCGAGTAGTACTCTAGTTGGGGGTGGTAGAGCGGCTAGTTCAGGAACTCAGCAGTATTTCCCGCACTTTTCAACTATGGACTTGGATGTCATGAGACAGCAGAGGGTACCTGGCGTGCCTGTCGAATTTGGGACCAGAGACACACATGATACAAGAGGACTAGCTAAGTTCCAAGTCAGTCAGCAGTTTCAGGATAAAGAGGAGGTCGTGCTAAGCGTGAATACTTATAGCATCCGACGTGGGATTGAGTATAAAGTGTTGGAATCCAATTATCGTAAGTACCATGGGAAGTGTAAGGAATTCGACAACGGGTGCACATAGTTGATTCGTATCAGTCTCTGCTAGTGCAGAGATATTTGGGAGGTAAAACGGTACAATGGACTGCATACTTGTCTGGCCACTTCGATATCCAGTGATCACAGGAGGCTTGATTACTATGTGATCTCAGCCTTCATACTGATTAGAGCTGATATTGCCGTGTCGATCAAGGTACTGCTGAATACGACAGAGACCTATTTTGGTTTTGGACCTACTTACGGGAGGGTTTAGTTGGCTAAGCAGAAGGCCATTGTTCAGATTTACAGAGACTGGGAAGAGTCATATAATAAGTTTCCGCGATGGGTACTAGGAGTGCAGATGGCGATGTCGGGTAGTATTGCAGTGTTGAGGACGAGTTCTGTGCGAGTGGGCGGGCAAGTTGATGAGTTGCATGCTTATTTCCACCTTCTTTTTTGGACATTCCCACCGTGTATCGAGACCTGCCGACATTGCAAGCCATTGGTTAGTGTTAACGAGACCCACTTGTACAGTAAATACGGTGGTACACTGCTCATGGCGATTGCGATTGCTCAGGATGGGAATTCTAATATCATTCCCGTTGTATTCATACTTGTGGAGGGTGAGAATGCAGAGTCGTGGTCATTCTTCTTATCCCACCTTCGGCAGTATGTAAAGCCTCAATCGGGTATTCTAGTCATATCGGATAGGCACAACGGGATCAAGGCTGCACTAGAGACTCCTGATGGGTGTTGGCTTCCACCTAATGCATACCGGACATTTTATATCTGACACGTGACGACAAATTTTGCCCTGAGTTTTAAGGGCAAGGATGCCAGGAGGTTTCTAGTGAATGCTGTTTATGCGAAGACTGAGGTCGAGTTTGACTACTGGTTTGACATTCTCTTCTCTAAAAATCCTGCAATGTGTGACTGGGCTAATCGGATTGACTATGCCCAGTGGACTCAGCATCGAGATAAAGGTCGGAGGTTCGGGCATATGACTATGATAGTTGTCCGGAACATCAGGCACATGATCCATAGGTGGACCCTGTCCTGGACCTCCCTGCAACGCCTCGGCCGGGATTGCATCTGTTCTAGGGTTTTCGAAGAATAGCTCAGTCGACAAGAATCGCCTACATGCTGATGCCACCACTCTAAGTATGCATGAGAGGGACTTGGATCAGGAATAACATCAAACCGTAAGACATGCAGCGCCCTATTGGTCCAATGAGTGTGCCAACTCTATAAGGTAGTAAGAAACCACCGGTCGCCGCCTCTGCGATGTTCAGTGTGGGTTGCGGCCATTACTACACTTCTCCAAACTGTGCTAGAACTAGATCTACCTAATGCCGCTCTATGACAGCAAAGTAGATTAATGCCGTCATAGACCTCCATAACGCTGTATATCGTAGCTCTAGTATCTTGGGATGCACTACCTGTACTACATCAGGCGAGCTGTACGGCATCCAATCGAACTAAAAAGGAAAATTGGGTCTAAAATAAGGCTTCATGACTAGTAACAAAAAAAAAACTAAAGAAGAAAATGCTAAAGTGTCTGAATCTCACATCGCCAGGAAGAAGTAAATCTATTCTCAGGCTGCAGTGGGTGACTCGAGGTCCCTTCTTGCTCGACATTGGCTGATAACCTGACTACCTGCCACCCAAGATATGTTATCAACAAGTAAAAAAAAAATGGATAAATAGGAACACAGAGAACAACTAGTAATCAATTGAGTACTTCATCGCCAAGGGCCAGTGAAAGGCGTAAAACCTATCCGGCCTAAACCCGAAAACTACCAAAAGATCCATGACTAGAAGAGCTGCAGTGGACCTGCCAACTTAACCACGTGCTTGTTGGCCACACCGCATAGGCAGGAGTATAACCACGATAGAGCGACAGATCCCCAGCTATATCTGTTCATGTCCTCTAACCTCGCTACGTACGACAATCACCTGATATGCATGCAGGTACCAGACTTGTCACTGAAGAGCTAAGTCGATAATAGCATTTTGATGTACGCTTTCGCGTACCTCCTGACTGTCTCTTCGTCTACGCCCTCGGGAAGGTCACTGAATGTCTCCTGCATCCAAGCGCACTTCACAATAAACTTGTCGATGCAGTCCGGTGGTGGCAACACACCCAACAACTCCTCGAACCAAACCCATGCCGGACGACCACCATCGATGTACCGCTCGAATTTCGTCAGACATCCGCTGACATACTGTCCGTTGATCGGGAGCCCTAGTTGGTAGGCTACATCCTGTAGCTTAATCTTGCACTCACCGAATGGCAGGTAAAATGTATGCATCTTCGGACGCTATCTCTCCACAAATGCACTCACTAATGGCTCATCCAACCTAAACCAGTAGTCGTTGAGCCTCGCAAGATCGGCCAAGCCAGTCATCTGCAGGTACGACGTAATCGTATCGTTTAACGGCATGCCATGCTGCCTCCTTATGCTCGTGATATAGTGGTGGGGCTGCATGACATTGAAAAAATTCTCTTAGAATCATAACACTTTAGAAAACAACAATCACTTAAAACATATAATTTTAATCGAAAAATACTTTAACCAGAATTAAATTAAATTCTAACGGAATATAGTTAACCTACAATTTACGGCACACAGTCAAACCCTTTAGTATATAACTAATATTGTAGTGCCTCGTTAATCTACCATTTGATAATTCAAATTTTTGAATAAATTAAATCATTCTAGATCTTGATAATCTTCTGCTGCCTACATAATCCAAAGCTTGAAATCCAGATTAACTTAAATTAAGTTAAATTAAATTAAACTCCACAAAATTTCTAACCTCGTTAAACTTGTAATAATAAAAAATCACAAATCCTAACCAAACCTATTAAATCTACTCGTCAACATACTTAGTTACCCCTTATCCAATATGCATTTGTGATTTCAGTTTTCTAACACACTACTATTCCTATATCAATACTCTAACTACTACTATTTGAGGTTTAAAGATTCTAATCATTATAATATTCAAGTCCTAAACGGTTTAATATCACTACCAATCTTCTAACACACTACTGCCCCTAAATGAATAATACTTTAACTACTACTTGAAGTTTAGATATTCTAATTGTAATGTTTTGAATTTTTTTAGAACATTTTACATTTGATTTCTTTTATTACTAACCAACCATCTAATTTTATTAAAATTTCTATATTACCCTTATTCTGTCTTCCCAACCCTAACCCTAATTTTATCTATACTAACCCTATTCTAACACACACACACTTGAGAAAGAAAGAAAGAAAAAAAAAGAGGTAGAAGAGAACCAAGATGCGAGAGAGAGAAAGAGAAGGAGGCGTCTTCCAGCGTTGTCGTGCCTTGTCGCTGTCGAAGGGAGCTGTTGCTAAGCTTGAGAGAGCGAATGAGTGAGCTTCTTAGAGAGAGAAGGGGGTTCGCAGAGGAGGAAGAACCGCGACGAGGGAAAAAGAGGGGGGTTGCCTCCGTCGCGGACAAGCCATCACCGTTGAGGCCGCCACTGTCTCTGTTGGAGGCCGTCGTCATTGCTGGATGAAGAGGGAGAATTTGAGCTAGCCAGAGAAGGGGAGAAGAGAGTTGCGATGGAGGAGCCGTTCACCATCGTCGTGTCTGCTGTTGCCCTCAACGGAGCTTGTCGTCAAGGGAGCATCATCGACGTAACTGCTAATGAACCGTCTCAGTCCCTGTTTTGGTCTTGCTCAGCCCTATATCCCCTTCATTCTTCTCTCTGAATCAGCACCATTTTCTCTTGTTCTGACTCCATTTGTGAAACTGTAATGCTTCCACCTTTACTCTGCTACATTTTGTTCTTTTCTTACATGCTCTTGTTTTAATTGCGATAATATATGTCTCTGTTTTAGTACTATTACTCTACTTTTGTTGTGTTTCTGCTAGAAATTATCTTGAGTACTGGTAATGGTGCTGTCATAGAACGGTTGGAGCTGTTGATGTTATGATTACATCTGCGATGTAGCTGTGGAAGTTACTGTCACTGTTTCGGTCCAAATTCTCTGCTCTTTCATTCTATTCTTTTCCAACCTTTCTCACCTTTTAATTTGGCACTCTGGACTCGGTCTCTTCGGTCCCTTAGGACCAAGTTGTGAGTAGGCTTTATATTTATAATTATTTAGCTTTACATCTATATTTTTTTTATATATACGGCTTGAATTTATGACTATACTCACAAGTTACCAACAAAGGATTGGAATTTGATTTTAATAATGGATTTATTATAACTAAATATTTATTTCTGTGAAATTCATATTTTCAATCTGCACATGAGACTGTATACATATTTGATGAAGTTTTGTATTATTTTAGAATATTCGATTTTATTTGAATATGTATTTTTGGAACATTGAAGTATTGTTGATACTCACTTTTATACTCTGAATTTGTAAAGTATATTCGACATTTCATATAATTGAAAAGAATTTTTGATGAAAAAGTATTCTTTGATTTGATTTGATACTGTATATATTTGAAAGACCAATTGGTTATATTTGAAATTATATGTTTTGAATTGGTTTGGGAGGCTCGTATTAGAAAATCATAGTTAACGGCGGTTATGACATTAACCTAGATGCATCTGACTCAGACCTTAGCTAGCCTAATGTGTAGGCCACACGTTGGATCTGTTATTTCGTACGGAGACACGAGAAGAAAGGGCTACCCTTAGAGGTGGAGTCGCCTAAGTGCGGACTTTTAATTTAATTTTTGTATGAGAACTCCCTTATTGATTCACTTATTATTATCAACTACTATTTTTTAATTAAAATTACTTTGATAATAATGTTTATATGGTTTCATGTGGATTATAGATGTAATATTTTCCAAGAACAAATACTTGACTACGTGAGACTTTCTATTCAAGAGTCACGATTGCAATGAGTACCTATTCTTTGTTGAGTTCCTAAATGTATATGCTCTATATGTCACAGTCAGGATCCAACCATTCTTAATTATTTTAATTTTGTTAAAAATGTATAATTATTTATTTTAAAACTTGTAAAATATTTGTAACTTTCTTATTCAACTTATATATGAATATGTTAGGCTTGCTATAGGATTATTTTCCTGAGCGCCGGTCATGACTCATTTTGGGTCGTGACAAATTATTTAATGAGATTGAAGAGATTATGCGGTGTTAAGTTAGATTGTTGTTAGCTATGAAAGATTATGTTTTATTTTGAATTAGTATACAACCTTGACCTCGAGTCTAGAGTGTCGTATTTAGAGACTTTATACCCACAAGCTGTATGTAACTGCCCAAGTCTCACCCGGTAAATGATAAGGGGTGTGTAGTAGGATTTTGAAGAGTTATTGATGAATATGTTGAGAGTTGTGATTGAAGTTGAGATAAGTAAATATTGAGATTATATTAAATGAGATGATGATAGTGATGATGATGAGAATAATGATGAATTTGAGATTTAATGAGATATGAATTGATGAATTATGATTGAAATATTCATATGACTTGTGAATTTGAATTATCTGAGACACGAGTTTCCATGGGTAGATGCAGTAACTTGCCACCACTTGCTCCATGTTGAAATTCGATATTCTGTTGACCCTCTAGACTTGCTAGGGAACTATTTTCTTGAGCGCCGGTCATGGTTCATTGGGTTGTGACACTAATATTTCTAATAATCAACTTCTAAGTGATTTAATATCACTAATAATTATTAATTTCTTAAAGAAAAAAAATTTAAATTTCGTTTACTAATTTCTTTATACACACTACTAGCAATATGAACAATTCTATCCAACCGATAGATTTGATTTAGGTCATCTTCTATTTCCACAATATCAACCTTGTAGTATACCTTACCTTACCTTCTCTGGATTTTCGACTTTTGTGGAGTATGGTGTGGTGAAAAGTAATTCGAATTCTATATATAGAGATTTGTGTGTAAATTGAATGAGGGTGAGTCAATTTACATTGAAGTACGTATATATATAAATAGAATTAGGACTCATAAAATTACATGGAAAGCACGTATAATGAGGGTGAGTCAATTTACATTGAAGTACGTATATATATAAATAGAATTAGGACTCATAAAATTACATGGAAAGCACGTGTGTCTATCTATCTATCTATATATATATATATATATACACCGAATTATCATGTGTCGAGTTACTATGAGTAATTCGAATTCACTCAATTTAATTTACCATGTGCAAAAATTTGTGGGCTAAATCGATATAGCGTATATCAATTTACTATAGGTGATCTCAAAATAATGTACTTCCTTAATAAATCAAAGCTACTTGCATCGATTTACCCTAAATTCTATTAAACTGATATAGATAATTCGATTTACTGTTATAATTCGTAATTTAACAATGCCTAATTCAATTTATATAATTACATAAATAGAGACATCTATATAATATTTTTTATTTTGAATAATTTATGTAATATTTATATGGCTTTGGTTTATTTGAGTATTTTATACTAATGTAAATTTTAACTATCTTTTTAGTAATACAACCTACATATAATTTAACCTATAATTTAATTTCATTAATTTGAAATACAAAAGTAGCTAGGAAAATATGTAATTGAAGGATACTAGCTAGCAATGATTGCAACAACAATTTGAAACCAATTAAAAAACCTACTTACACGAGGATGTGGACTATTTTGGCCCTCATATGAATGAGGAAAAGTTTCGATTATTTAGTACCTATATGGAGTAGGATGGGGAATGAGATCCCCACTAAATAGCCATGAAGATTAATTTACTTAATACTTAAATAATTAATTTATAATATAAAC
>NC_029793.2:4111726-4114476 GCF_000816755.2 Arachis ipaensis | reverse complement strand
TCAAAAATGTATTATTAAATAATATTATAATATACTATGTTATTTTTCCTTTCCTTGCACTGTTGTGTTTTTTAATAAAATCCTGTGGGCGTCCTTGTAGATTTGAAACCCTGCGGGAAATAAGGAATGTGGACCCATGATGAGAATGAAAATGTGTTTTGTGGGAAAAATTACATTTATAAATGATTTGTGAAAAACAATTTTACTGATATGTATATACTTATTTAATTAAATGTTATAATTTGTAAGATTTTTACAAATATACAATCTAATTTCTGAATTCAACCACATTATCTTTTATTTGAGATATATTTGTTAGTACTATAAATTATAGAGGGTATAAAGGAAAATCACATATAAAGTCTTATATTAAAATGAATCAAAATTATTTATATTCATGTAATTAAAAATAAGTTTAATTATTTTATCAGTCTCTATAATTTTATCGAATTTTCAGTTAAATTTTTATATTTTTTTAAATTAAATCTCTATAAGGACTACTTGAAGTGGTCTAGTAGGTTACTTTACCAAGCCAAAGATTGGAAAAGTATCTAAAAATTTAATATATTGAAAAGTTAATATTTTAGTGTTTTTTGTTAAGAAATATTATCTGGCGAATATATATTTTTTCGCTTGTATTTAAATTTTTTATTTGAATTAACATTAGGCAACTCTGTATTTTTTTTAACTAAAAATATTAGCTATCTAGTATTCTCTGAATTTTTTTATCAGAATATGTGACATATGTTTACTAAATTTTATAGATAAATATTTGGCAATAGAAAGAAACAATAAATAATTCTGATATTATAATTTATTCAACAAGTTATATTTTATTAAAAGCTTAGTTTTTGGTATAATTGATTAGAAAATGTATTATTTAATTTAGATATACCATTATTTGATCCCAAATGTTCGTTAAATAAAAAAGAGGTTTTGGTGACACAACTTAACTATAAATTAAAATTAATTAATCAATACAGTTGTGATATCAATTTTATGCAAAAATAGTATATTACTATGTTAAGATTACCGGCCAGGATTTATATTAATTAAGCTTCTTCAATAAAAACAAATTAAACAAAATATATAAAAGTGAAGTTAATTAGACATATAATAGGCACCAACTCTAGTGCTAATTAATGTTATAGAAAGGAGTATGTTACTGTTTTAAGATTATATGGACATATCAAATCATGCTCAACTGTAAAGACAAATGAAGAAAATATAAAGAGGGGGAACTTGTAGACAACCAACAACTATCGTACATTATTTAGAATGTCACATGAATCATGTCACGACAAACTTTATCATATTGTATGGAATGGAAAAATGTTTATATTATTAGGAATCTTCCTCAATGTACCATATACTACCCTTACCCGTTGAATGGGGTAACTCTTTCTCTTTTTTTCCTACCAAATGAAAGAAATTAATTAAAGATGTGTATACCGTGAGAAGGGGTCAATGATCCTTTGCTTTCTACGTTCTAGGACTTATTATTATTATTAAAGTAAAACTTTTGTTTATTAGTGACAATTCTTTGTTTAATTAATACTTGAATAAAAGGATTAGTTACCAATTCTCAGTACTTTAATTTATTCATTTCTTATAAATAGTCTCTTCATCAATAACACACAAAATATATCATATATGGTGAAAACTCAGGTGGAGTCGACTTTACGTGAAATTGATAGTTGTGAGTCGTTAGATGAAAATTTAGTCAAATTATCTAACAGCTCTTAGTTATCAAATTACGTAAAATTGATTGCACCTGAGTTTCTACCATATAATATTATGTGATATTTAATTTATTTTTTGTATAATCTATGATAGAAACTCAAGTGTAGTCGACTTCATGTGAAGTTGATAACTAAGAGCTATTAGATGATTTGACTGATTTGACTAAATTTTTATCTAATAATTTTTAACTATCAACTTCACGTAAAATTGAATGCATCTGAATTTTTATCAATAATTTTGTTAAAATAATAAGAGAAGGCGTACTCATAATTATTTAGTTAATTTGAGTCTTGTCTTGAGTGTAAATATTTTGAAAACGTTGTGAAAAATGAGAACTGAGTTTCTAAAAGGTATTTTTATAAGGATTTAACTAACAAAAGGATACTTGTTATAAGGTGTTAAATATAAAAAGTTTTTAATAAAAAATTGAAAATTTTAAAGTTTTCAATGTTTTTGTACATAGTGCATTTATTGAAGATAAAATTAAAAAATATGTACTTTAAGTAACTTCATCAATAAAAGCCCCTTTTATAAATACAAGGAAAAAAGTATATGGAACCAATTCTAAATCAGTCAAGAATAGAACAATTTAATTAATTATAAATATAGTAGTTAGTTTTATTTATTTATGATTTAAAATATTGGTTATTAAATGTTTCACCATATTCAAATTAGGAGGAGATACGTTCAGTATCATTGCAACGTGAATCACAGAAATTGATTCAATTAGCTTTCGTCTCTTCACCCTCCTTCCCTCTCCAAATGCCTAAACATAATAAATCAGAAAACAGATTCAAAACCATCCAATTTACAAAGAAAATGAACATTCTAATGCCTAGCATAAGTACCATCCATGTAAAAGTTTTAAATTCACCCAAAAATATTTAGCTGATTTTTTGCCGAAAGCATCTTGATTCCCTAGCATTATTGTAAATACAATAATAGATGAAATTAAAATTGTGTGTCTTGCCGTTAACTTTTTGTATACTGATCAATTTGAATTAGTT
>NC_029793.2:4110370-4111583 GCF_000816755.2 Arachis ipaensis | reverse complement strand
CTCATGATGTATCTTCTTTTATTATTAGTTTAAGTTTTTAAGAAAAATAATTTCATGAGAATATGAAAGGATGGAATTCAAGTTGATTTTTTTTTTCTTTCTTAAAATTGATTTACAGATTTTAAATGCAAATCAACTTCCGATCCAAAACTGCAAAACAACTTGTTCTTAATGTCAGTTGCTAGTTTGATACACCAAAAAACTGAATCACTGGCCACCTATCCAGAATAAATATTTAATTATTTATTTTCTATTGGTGTATGTATTTCATAACTTGACATAGTCATTGTTGAATGATATTAATATTATTTTCACATTCAAGCCATGTCTACTTAAAATTAATTAGCCCAATTAATTATTTCACTAACCTTCACTTTCACAGGTAGCCATTTTTTTTTTCTTCTAACACAATAAATCTCATTAATTAATTTTGACCTAATCCCCCCTCAGGCAATTAAAACTGCAAAATCTTTAACTAAGCAAAAAAGAAGGAAGCATCAACCTCAAAATAAAATCTGTACAAATCAGTACTACCAATTGTAGTTAAAGAATAAAAAATAATAAAAAAATTAGTCAAAAATAATCAAAAATTATTTCATTTAACATTTATAAATGTTAAATAAAATAAATTTTAACTATTTTTTTTACTTTTCTAACATTATCGTAATTTGTTCACCATTCGCATCTTCTTTTACTAGTATACAATAAAAGAAGCTACCAAATAATTAAATACTCTAATAGTGAAAGAGAGAATAATAAATAATTGAATTCTTCAACATAAGTTGCTAGAGTAGTAGCTGGTAAGTTATGTGATATGAATGATAGATATATTGTAATATAGGAAACATTTCAAGTGCATCGCGAGTACCGGTGCTCCAGTTGTTTTAACCGTTGATCTAAATTATAAAAAATATATATAATATATATTAATTGAAATCAACAGTTAAAACAACTGGTGTACCGGTACTCTCTGGTGCACTTGAAATGTTTCCTGTAGTATATATATAATCACAGCCATGGAAGTGACCCTCCCATCAAATGTAGCCAAACACACCATTGAAGATACCTATCTGTTAATAATGGAACCTTTCTAATAATTTAGAAAAGAAAAGGATAAAAAAAAACCAAATATCCTAACATTAGAATAGAAGAATTAGAAATAGGCACAAAATAGTCAATTTTATTAAAAGTTTATATATAATCCAATTTACTA
>NC_029793.2:4108699-4110105 GCF_000816755.2 Arachis ipaensis | reverse complement strand
TATATATTTGTATCTATTATTTTTTTCTTCTTATCCACATGACATTATGACATGATCATGTATATCATATGGTTAAGAAAAGAAAAAACAAGAGAGGACTTACTCTATAGTACAATGACAGTGCCAAAAGTGGTGAAGCAAAGTGAATATGAAAAAAAGATCCAAATTTTCAATCATCCCAAATGGGTATCAAAGAGTTACTATCAGCAATGAAATTTGCACAGAATTCAGCACCCTCTAACCCCATTGGAGGATCATACACCCAACCATTGCAGTTATCGACCATGTCGAACCAAATGAACTCGCTCCTTGATGACTCAACCGAGTCAAACCCTTCATCATCTTCAATGTTCGGAAGCTCAACTATCTCGCTCAGTTCAGACGAATCCGTCTCTCTAGACATTGACAATGATGACGATTCCGACGACGGCGATTGTTCTGCCTCTTGCTGCTGCGAGCAAGTCTCAGCATCATCAGACGTGTCTGGGTGGAGCTGAGGCTGTTCGGCAGCAGCAATAGAGTCAAATTTGACCATGGAGGCTGCGGCTGTGGCCGCAGCTTGAATGTCACGTGGGGAACACGTGACTGGACGAGGGAGTGTCCCGGCGAGTTCGGGGAAATTGAGGATGGCGGACTGGCCTTTGATGCACAAGGCGGCGACGTCGTGTGCTCTGGCAGCCATCTCGGGCGTGGCGAAAGTTCCAAGCCAAATCCTGGATTTCTTGCGAGGCTCGCGGATTTCGGAGACCCATTTGCCCCAATTGCGCTTGCGGACGCCATGGTAGAGGGGGTGCTTGCTGCAGTCTCTTGGTCTCTTGGGGTCCTTGTTGGCATGCTCTGTTTTTTGCTTCTTGGAAGAAGAAGAAGATGAGGAGGGTGAGGGTGAGGGTGGTGGTGAAATGGTGCTGGTAGTAGATGTTTCTGAAGAAGAAGAAGAAGAAGATGATGAAGTTGTTAGTGTCATTGTGGAAGTAGAAGAAGAGAAGAGAAAGAATGTTGTGTTGAGGAGAAAACTGAAAAGAGAGAAGAAGAGAAGAAGGGTATAAGTAGTAGAAGTGAATAAAGGAAGGATACGGTATACGCTCTCTCTCTACAGTGACACTTAACCTACCAAGTACCAATAATATGTTTTTCAATTTTTACTCTTTCAAAGATAATTGTTACGGTGAAAATTCAGGTGCAGTCCACTTCACCTGAAATTGATAAATAAGAGCCGTTAGATGAAAATTTAGTCAAATCAGTCAAATTATCTAACGATTATCAGTTATCAACTTCACGTGAAGTCGATTGTACTTAAGTTTCCACTATTCGTTATACTTTTTATATTCACGAGTTTGAGTCTCACTTCTATATTTACAAAAAATAAATCAATAATTAGCTATTTTTTAATAAATACTTAATCTAAC
>NC_029793.2:4107271-4108599 GCF_000816755.2 Arachis ipaensis | reverse complement strand
ATTTTATACTCAATTATTTTAATAACTGATTTTTCATATAACCCTAACGTTTTTGAATTTATAAAGTGAGATTGAAATTGTGTATCTGAGTGACAAAGTCTGCAGTGGAAGTTTGTGTGCATGGACTTATGTGCAGAGTGGAAAGCGATTTTGATTGTCTCCCTCTTTTCTTTCTTTTTCTTAATTCAAATAATCATTCTTGTTTGTTACTATTTTCGTACATTTAATATATAACTTAAGTTAATTTAACAGTTGTTACTTTGCATGACGTAATTAAAAATGCTTAATTTTAACATGTTATGTTAACTATTTTTGAATGAGTGATATAAGAAAATGTGAATGATAAAAAAACAAAGCAATAAAAAAAGTGGGTGAAAGATGATATTAAATTTTGACAAGTAGTGTTTATATGAAAGGGTGTGATGAAGGAATGAGTCACTAAGAAGAAGAGGGCCCCACAAGAGAGAAAATAGCACTGACAACGTTCATTAAATGCCACCTCATCAGTTATTTGCCTAAGTCCACATCTCACCTTTCTTGTGTCCGTTGCCGTTGGCCTCAAGCCTCAAATTGTCTTTTTCTTTTGGTGAAATTCATGTGCAGTTGGCTTCACGCAAAATTAATCATTGATAGTTGTTAAATGATTCATGTAAAATTAATCATCAAGAGTCGCCAATGAGTTATAGCTCAAATGGCATAAACTCCCCATACTCAATTAAGAAGTTGCAGGTTCGAGTTACATATCTTTTTAAATTTTTTGCCAATGAGTTATAGCTCAAATAGCATAGTCTCCCCATATGATTTGACTAAATTTTTATCTAATAATTCTCTAATGTTCGACTTCATATAAAGTTATTAGTTAAATATTATTAAATAATAATTTAATCAAATATATTAAATTATTTAATAATTATTAACTAACAATTTTACATAAAAAAGTTATGTGTGAGTTTTTACTCTCATTAAATTAGTTGATATTATTTTGATATTTATATTTTTTAAAATATATTTTATGTATAAATAATGTTATTTTAGAAAATATGCCAACTAATCAGTGATTAATGAGAAATTAGTGTAGTAAGGGTCTTAATTTATGAATTAGCTAGTGGTCTTAATATTATCCATCTTCAATTTACTAATTTTTAATTGTTGAATTTAATTGATTTAAATGTAGATAATTCTATTTAAAAAATAAAAAACAACACCGGGTTAAAACTCAACATAATTATTGTAAATAATCAGACCCTTTCAAATATTTGATCAATTTTGCGATATGAAATAAAAGTAGTAGAAATAAGACTTTAGCCCCCAAAAAAATTAATTTTGGA
>NC_029793.2:4104642-4107170 GCF_000816755.2 Arachis ipaensis | reverse complement strand
GTATGGATTGAATTTTTCATTTTTACTAGTATAGACCATTGTTCACCTCAACATACATATATGTCTTTTACATTTTAAACTTTCTAATGTTTTTTAGCTTCGGTATTTTCAACGGCAATCTATTTCATTCTTAAAAGAGAAAAGCCCACACAAAAAATATTATAATGTAAGTTATGGAAGAGTTAGTTGTTTTTTTTTTCATCTTTTTTTTACTACTGAAATTTATGTTTAAATCCTGATTTTGGATTCAATCTTGTTTACCACTGTAATTAATTGAATATCTATCATGCCTACGCTTTTTGTTTTGTTCGACAGAAAAAAGATTTGAAAGAGAAAATTTATTAATACTTTTGAAAATCATATAATGATATATTATAATAAATAAGGGATAAGTACTTTTTTCGTCTCTAATATTTGAAGTTAAAATCAAAATTGTCTTCGACCTTTTTTTTTATTAAAATCACCTTCAACGTTACAAAATGTTATAAAATTATCATTTTTTATTTTATTTTACCAAATTACTCTTATTAAATAATAAAAATAATTAAAATAATGATATATTATAATAAATAAGGGATAAGTACTTTTTTCGTCTCTAATATTTGAAGTTAAAATCAAAATTGTCTTCGACCTTTTTTTTTATTAAAATCACCTTCAACGTTACAAAATGTTATAAAATTATCATTTTTTATTTTATTTTACCAAATTACTCTTATTAAATAATAAAAATAATTAAAAAATTATAAAATAAAATAAAAAAAGAAAGAAAACAAAAGAGAAGGGGAAGGGGGAATCACGCAGAGGGTGGGGGCAGGGAAAAAGAAGGGGGAAGGGAAAGGGGGAGCAACTCCTGACCCTCCGCTGTTCGCTGTTCGCTGTTCGAGTTCTCCCTGCCTCTTCCCGAAGCCGCCACTTGTCCCTGCAAACCCTCGCCGCTTTGTCCTCCGTCTCGATTCCAAGGGAAGACCGCCACCAGGAGTGAGGTCCCGTTGCCATCGCTGGAGTAAGGAAATGAGGGCAGAAAATTAAGGAAAAGGAGGTTTTGGAATTGGCAGCTAGTTCTACTGTTGTTGCAGTTGCTACTGTGTCTTCTATGTTCTCCGGTGCCGGTCGCTGCTACCACTCCATCAACCCAGGGCGTCGCGAGCATCTACTCCCCCTTCACGGAGGTGCCGTCCTCGGCGCCGCTACCTGTTGTCAGATCTGCTGCTGCTTCGTCCTCGACCGGATTTGTTCCCTGCCACGGACGACCACCGGCATTCAAAGGTTGCGTTCCGGCATACAGGTAAGCTGGTCCCTGAATCAGGAAATCTGATTGCAGAATTGAAATTTGGGTTGTTTGTATGTTCAAATTGGTTGAATTTGTTCCTGCAAGAAGATATCTCTGATGCGGTTTTGTTTGGATGTGGAATTAAAAATCTGGATCTAAAATTGTTGATACATTCTGCAAATTTGTTGTGGAATTGTTTGTTGAATATGAGTTTGCATCGAGTTCTTCTTCTGCATCCATGATTTTTGAAGTTTGGCATGAATTTTGTTGTTGTTGCTGAAATTATGGCACCGCATATTTGTAACTATAACTTGACAATGAGGATTGATGAATTGTTGCTTGAACTGCCATTTCTGTTGATTTTGCTTGTTGCTGCTATGGTTGGACTAGGAAACAGAAATCTGATTCTTCTTCTGCGTCTTCTTCATCTTCTTCTTCTGTGTGAACTGAAATTTCTGTTTGTATTGCATAATCTGAGTTTGTTGTGAGATTTTCTGCTTGGATGGAGAGAGAAGAAAGGGAAGAGATAAGGGAGTGGGGGTGCAGGTGGAGGGGGGCAGAAGATAAGATGGCGGTGGCGGTGAGGGGTCCATGAGAGCAGAAATGGTTGAAAGAAGGGGATGGGGAGGGAAGACAATGAAGAGACATTGGGGTGAGGTTTTATTTTTATTTTTTAATATTATTTTTATTAATTGATAAGGGTAATTTGGTAAAATAAAATAAAAAAGGACGATTTTATAACATTTTGTAACGTTGAGGATAATTTTAATAACAAAAAAAGGTCGGAGACGATTTTAATTTTGACCTCAAATCTTAGGGACGAAAAAAGTACTTATCCAATAAATTAATTACAATTAATTCTATTATAGTTAAAATATTAATTTTAGTTAAATTTAAACAACTCAAGTTATTAATATAGTTAATAATTAAATTAAAATATTAACTAATAAAAAATTGGCATATTATAAAAAATAAACTACATATTCTTTTAGAAAAGGTTGAATAGACTTTATTAAAAAATATGGTAATTCCTAAATTTTTTTTTACCAAAATGCATATTTTAGGAATCATTTTGATATATTTTATTTGAAAGTTTTTTTTTTATGATCAGACTTGATCATGTCCTAAATAACCGGATTTCGACTAAAATAAGTGAAGTTGTCTAATACGAATTTCGTTTTATTAATTTTAGTTAACTTAATAGTATTAAAATGCATTTATTTTTTATGCATTGATTTGATTTATGATATTTTTGGAG
>NC_029793.2:4102013-4104459 GCF_000816755.2 Arachis ipaensis | reverse complement strand
TAGTAAATGTATGTTAAAAAGTTCAGATATTTTTTTTAGGGGGCAAAAGCATTTAATTTTCGGATGAAGCAAATTTTTGGAGATCACGATGTTATTTTATATTTTTAGACAATTATACTTTGTAAGAGTAGAAATCTAACGTTGGTTTATTTGTAAAAAAAAAAAAAAATCAAGAAAACCATATGTACTTTGATGTTCAAAAAAGTAATTACTCACTTTTGTTATTAGTTATAATAAAACATCCACAGCCAATTGGTGTTCCACAAGCATGGGCAAAGACTAATACACCATTTGTCCTTGTCTTCCTCTTAGGTTTATTTTCTTTTTATTTTTTGCATTAATGTTTTAGATAATAATGACTTGTTAGGATGATAATGAAGGAATTAGAATCTTATCCTATATTATGTCCTTTCTTATGAGTAATGAGGAATGAACATATCTTATAATAGGCCATATCTCTACCATAGGTAGCAATAATACTAGGAATGAATTTGATTGTCCAACTAGACCCATTATTATTAGGGTCTTAATTATAGTTTCTTATAAAAGATGAAGAAAATTTCTACCATTTTTCTTGCTTGCCTTGTTTAGTTGTGTCATGTGTGTATTAAGAATTAACTAACAACTCAAAATAAAGCCTAATAATATTCTTAGCTATAGGAATGTAAATGCTCTAGAGAGGCTTAGGAGTTAGGGGTGGAAAAAGGCTAGGTGACCTGTCAGGGGCCTGTAACCTGGTCTGTGTTTCGTCTGACTTGACCTGGTCTATTATAAAATAGGCATAGACTTAGACTGTTATAAAAACTTTATTATGTTAATAGGTCAGGTCCAGTTTCACTAATTAGCCTGATCTAACCTGTCAGGTCTGTCTGGACCTTTTAATATATAATTACATATATAAATAATTTTTTTATTATTAATAAAATTATGAGATATTTTAAATTTATTATATTTAATTATAAATAGTTTTGTATATTTTAAATACTTTAAAGTTTAAAAATTCTTATAAATATTAAATATAATATTTTATATATAAATATGTTTATTAAAAAATATTTTTTTAAAATAATATTTTTATTTTTGTAAAAAAAAATTAGCAGACTTTTTAACAAGCTTCAGGCCAATCCAAAATGAATAACAAATTAAATTTAGTACTTTAAAAAAAATTTATAACAAACTGCAAATCAGACTCAAGTCAATCAATTACATGATAGACCAGACCTATTAAAAATAAAGCCTGTCCTATTTTTACCCTAATTAGGAGTTAGGAGTTAAGACTTAGGAACATAGCTCTTGAAATGTATTATTAGATGTGACACTTCAACATGAATTATTGTTTTGGGATTCTTGTTTATAATGGAAGTTAAAATATCAAATTCACTATTTCAACACAAATTGAAGTATTTTATAATTACTGATTTTTATATTGTTAATTATTCCAAATACGCCACACATATGCATTACCACTTTAGTAAACACTATATATGGTACAATAATATTACAAAATAATGTTTTTTTTTTAATGCTATGATTCAACCACTGACATGAACAGTAGCATTGGCTTGTGGAATGGAAGTCTTATTTAATTGGTATTTTAATTTGGAGAAAAAAAAAAGACAAGTATTAATAATAATAACATTTTATAATGGACCCCGGGAATATAAATAATTAGTAATAGCAAGTTTTCATTATGATTAGCATTTGTCTCACATACACGTAATCATTCTCACGCCTCGAAATTACAAAAGATATAGGACAAATCAAGAAAACTAGGAAGTTGTTTAATTATGACCAAGCAGAAGATGGATATTCTTAATTAAGTTTCTAATAAAATAAAATGGGTCTAAAGAAATCATGGTGGCTAACATAAGATTCCAATTTGGAAAGACGATTTATAAATATATATTTAAAATTACTTATTGAATTTTGAGATACATCTTAATTTTGACGAATTCAATTGATGGGTACCAAATTTTCATGTACAGAAATTATTTTTAATAGGTGATGTTTTATTAGTGTATTATAGTATTGTAGAAATTATTTAACATATTTTCACGTATTAGTCAGAATATTATCACGTATTCAACACGCATAAATGTTACCATGTGAACAACATATCCTTACGTGTTGATTCTCTACCTACAAAATTTATTTAATTGTAATTCTAAATAATTTTATTT
The DNA here is from genome assembly GCF_000816755.2 of Arachis ipaensis. Classification (NCBI taxonomy): domain Eukaryota; kingdom Viridiplantae; phylum Streptophyta; class Magnoliopsida; order Fabales; family Fabaceae; genus Arachis; species Arachis ipaensis. Next base: position 4,102,279 of record NC_029793.2, on the reverse strand, counting down.
TTCACAAAAATACTAATATTTTTTTATATAAAAACAAAAATTAGCCCCACATGTAAGGGTGTTTTTTATTTTAATTTTTTCCCAATTTGTCACTACTCTTACAGTCTGACATGTTTACTTGCAAAAGAAAAATAATTGAGCTGGTTTCTTGAAAAGTCTTTTTAAAAAATAAAAATAAAGAACCCTCCTCATGTTTGGTTTCCAAACTTTCCATTATTGGCATGTCTTGAATATAAAATAGAAAGTAACCAACTAAATTGTCAAAA
>NC_029793.2:4101095-4101753 GCF_000816755.2 Arachis ipaensis | reverse complement strand
TAATATATAATTTTTCAAAAAAAATATATAAAATAAATTTTCATCATTTTCTATGAAAATATTATATGTATAGTATCAATAGACACTTATTAGCAAGACCATGGTACTCATAAAGAAATAATATTAAAGGTGGTTACTTGAAAAGCCTTATCTTTTTTATTTTATTTTTATTTTTAAGGGGTTGGTTTCCATAATGCATCAAACTAACGTGGACATAATTTAAGAAAAAAAATTAAATGGAAGATTCGATAGCCATAAGGCCTTTAAAAAATGAGAATCCAACACTGTCTTGATCACATGATCATTTAATTTGAGTTAGTAAATGGTTAACTTAGGCAAGGGATTTCGATATTCTAACTGTTTAGATCTTTCATATTTCACGTGGTTGATTATCTTAGATAGGTTTATTATGCACTGAGATACATACTTTTTTTTTTTTTAAATGTAAACTTGATAATTAATGGAATAATCTTTAATACCGTAATTGTTTATTTCTTGCTTATTGACTAATAATTACATCATCATAATAAATTAAAGTAGCATAGAGAAAATTAATTAACGTGACTTTTTTTTTTTTCATTCTTATTCAAGTATTTTAGCACTTGTTATTCTTATTCAAGTCCAATGGATAATCTCACCGAAAATACCCTATGGGAAA
>NC_029793.2:4097783-4100961 GCF_000816755.2 Arachis ipaensis | reverse complement strand
CTTGTCTTTGAAAGATTTTATCAATTAGATTAGTCCTTTAAAAATTATAAATTAATTATTTTTGTCTTTCAATCACTCATCACATATAAATTTTTATCAACAGTTAATGATATAGATATACATAACACCTAGCATATCCAATTAGAGGTTGAACAAATATATTTATGAAAATATATTAATTTAGTATCGTTAGATTATATTAAGATTATGGTTTTTCAATTAAAAAATAGACTAAATTGATAAATTTTTATAAAAATATTTATTTAGCGTCCAATTAGACATGTTAGGTATCATGTATGTTATCAAATAATATTTTATATCATCAATCGTTAACGAAAATATTTAATTGACAGAAGGACAAAAATAATTAATTTATAATTTTTGAAAAACTAATTTAATTGATAAAATTTTTTAAGAATAGCATTGAAAAATAACTCATCTTTCGAAAATTAATTTTACCATTAACTCATAATTACTAAGATTAACATTAATTGTCCGTATAGATAAAAAATATTAGCAGAAATTAAGCTTAGCACATTAACCAATATAAATTGTAAGAACTTTGTAATCATTTTTATTAATTTGTAATTTTATTATGTGTCCTTGAGGCACCTCTAACGTTTCAATCGTCCTATTTAAGTTCCTAATGTTTTAAAATTGACTCAATGTTGTCCTGCCGTTAGGGATCCGTTAATAGAATTGACGGCGGGACAAAATTGAGACGATTTTGAAACGTTAGGGACTTAACTAGAACGAAAACGTTAGGAAAAAAAATAATATACATAAAAATAAATTTTAATTTAATTTTATCTTTCAATAATATTAATTTTTTACTGTACATAGTATTCAATTATTTTTTATTAATTATAGCCAATGTGATATGAAGAATGTGACGTTATAAAATTAGTAATATTGGACATATGACCTAATTAAATTAACTACTACAATAATTGTCAACTCTTCCCATAACCCTTTTGATCAATTCTCACAAGCCACATACATATGGCTTATTAATTAATCATAATCTTCCATATTCATCTCTGCTGAATTTATTCTTCCAAATTATTAACTCATAAAATTTTGATACATTAGAGACAAAAGGTATAATTTATATTTTATTGTATATATATTATTTTTTTCTTTTCTCCAAGTTTATATACTAGTCATTCTACAAACATTTTATGATAACTAAAAATCTTTAAGAGTAAAATTATAAAAAAATAATTTATTTAAAATAAAAGTAATATGATTAAGTGTAATTTACTTAGATGTGATTAAAAAATAATTGAATACTATGTATAGTAAAAAATTAATATTATTGAAGAATAAAATTAAAATTTATTTCTATGTATCATTTTTTTCCCAATGTTTTCGTCCTATTTAAGTCCCTAACGTTTCAAAATCGTCTCAATTTTGTCCCGCCGTCAATTCTGTTAACAAATCCCTAACGACAGGACAACATTGAGTCAGTTTTGAAACGTTTGAGACTTAAATAGAACGATTGAAATGTTAAAACAATTTTAAAACTTACTACAAACAAATATTGGAGACAAAAACGATACTTTACTCTTATTACATTCATCGTTTTCTGAATGAAAATCATTTCACCCCGTTTTGTAATCTTATAATTATTGGAGTAGTAACTAGTTGATTCAATTCATTGACACGTTTAAAATATAAGATGGAGAACGTGCAAAGAACATAGATTTTGAGCAAGTTGGAACATGAAATAAATGTTTATGTATGCGATTTCGCTACGTTACCAACAGCATATCTGCCAACTTCTGCCAACTCTTATTTATAATTATGTTTCATGGAAGTGCGTTCGTGGATGTGTCTAATAAAAATGTCTGTGTTTAATAGAAGTGTCTTTATAGATATATTTTCTGGATGTGTCTCTTTATATATGTATTTAAAATATATTAATTATTAGACACATCCACAAGCATACTTCCATAAAACACAATTATAAATAAGAGTTGGCAAAAATTGTCAGATAATATGTTGCTACCCTATACTTTTCCTTATGTATGTGATGGGTTCAATTTCGAATCAAACATCTCCGATGACTTCATCATCATCATTAGTCTTTGTCTACACTCCATGCTACAACACACACCACCGTCTTCTACTCATTCCAATATCTATTTTTTTTATATATCCATATTTAATTTTTAAATTACATATATTATATGCTTCTTTTATTCCAACATGGATTTGATTCAATCTGACCTTTAATAGAGAGGCTGTAGCCTGGATAATTATTTATATACTCTTATTATATAACAGCTTAAATATTTTAGATAACAATATATATATTTGAGTAATTTACGGTAAAGAATGTTTTTGAATGGACAATTAACGATGTTGTTTTTTTATAAAAGTAAAAATAAAAAAAAAAATTATATACAATGCACCTACTTTTATTAATTTATTGAGAATATTTATTTTTTATCTAATCATTTTCTTCTTCATCAAAGAAATTTTCGATATATTCAACATTTTGACTATTATTAATTAAGTTTTTTATTTGGCACTACAATAAAAATTAAATTTAACTCTCATGAATATTACTAGATAAAATTATTTTATATTCTTAATTCATCCATTACTAATAGTTATATACATATACATACATACATATAACTCAAATAAAAAAGGCTTTATTGAATCAAAGTTCACTACCCTGCATGCTCACTTTCGAAGGGATAACTACTCATAATGAAAATATTAGAATTTTGTGTTTAAAATTAAAATTTTAATTCAATAACATGATATTGATTATTGAGTTCTAGTCTTTCAATTTCTGTTGCAGTCTCTGCAAATAAATATAGCCTAAAAAATTATTTAAAAAAATCAAGTAATGATAGAATATAAAATATAAAAAAATTACATTTAATTTAAATTTTTAGAATATATAATACTTTGTGGATGAGTGCCAATTTTTTTTTTCCTGAAATACAAAAGCAAATAAATAATAAAATAATATCATATACAAATGTAATATATATATGTTCAAGTCACTCTCGTTTAGCATGCATGCAAATCTCATTATATCGACAAGGAAAAGGACTGAAAGCCAACGAGCTATAGCTCAGATAGCATAATCTCTTCATATTTAATTAAGAGATTGCGAGTTTGAGTGTTATATTTTTAATAAAAAAAAAATCGAAAAAAA